>NC_141694.1:1884386427-1884563927 GCF_964263255.1 Lissotriton vulgaris
AGTCAGGGCTGGTAACACTCCTGCTGGCAGAGACCTTTGACGTGGGCAAAGCTCGAGAGTCAGGGCTGGTAACATTCCTGCTGGCAGAGACCTTTGACGTGGGCAAAGCGGGCGAGTCAGGGCTGGTAACACTCCTGCTGGCAGAGACCTTTGACATGGGCAAAGCTTGAGAGTCAGGGCTGGTAACACTCCTGCTGGCAGAGACCTTTGACATGGGCAAAGCTTGACAGTCAGGGCTGGTAACACTCCTGCTGGCAGAGACCTTTGACATGGGCAGAGCTTGAGAGTCAGGGCTGGTAACACTCCTGCTGGCAGAGACCTTTGACATGGGCAAAGCTTGACAGTCAGGGCTGGTAACACTCCTGCTGGCAGAGACCTTTGATGTGGGCAAAGCTTGAGAGTCAGGGCTGGTAACACTCCTGCTGGCAGAGACCCTTGACATGGGCAAAGCTTGAGAGTCAGGGCTGGTAACACTCCTGCTGGCAGAGACCTTTGACATGGGCGAAGCTTGAGAGTCAGGGCTGGTAACACTCCTGCTGGCAGAGACCTTTGACGTGGGCAAAGCTCGAGAGTCAGGGCTGGTAACATTCCTGCTGGCAGAGACCTTTGACGTGAGCAAAACGGGAGAGTCAGGGCTGGTAACACTCCTGCTGGCAGAGATCTTTGACATGGGCGAAGCTTGAGAGTCAGGGCTGGTAACACTCCTGCTGGCAGAGACCAATGACGTGGGCAAAGCTCGAGAGTCAGGGCTGGTAACATTCCTGCTGGCAGAGACCTTTGACGTGGGCAAAGCGGGAGAGTCAGGGCTGGTAACACTCCTGCTGGCAGAGACCTTTGACATGGGCAAAGCTTGAGAGTCAGGGCTGGTAACACTCCTGCTGGCAGAGACCTTTGACGTTGGCAAAGCTTGAGAGTCAGGGCTGGTAACACTCCTGCTGGCAGAGACCTTTGACGTGGGCAAAGCTCGAGAGTCAGGGCTGGTAACACTCCTGGCAGAGACCTTTGACGTGGGCAAAGCTCGAGAGTCAGGGCTGGTTACACTCCTGCTGGCAGAGACCTTTGACATGGGCAGAGCTCGAGAGTCAGGGCTGGTTACACTCCTGCTGGCAGAGACCTTTGACATGGGCAAAGCTCGATAGTCAGGGCTGGTAACACTCCTGCTGGCAGAGACCTTTGACGTGTGCAAAGCTTGAGAGTCAGGGCTGGTAACACTCCTGCTGGCAGAGACCTTTGACGTTGGCAAAGCCTGAGAGTCAGGGCTGGTAACACTCCTGCTGGCAGAGACCTTTGACGTGGGCAAAGCTCGAGAGTCAGGGCTGGTAACACTCCTGCTGGCAGAGACCTTTGACATGGGCGAAGCTTGAGAGTCAGGGCTGGTAACACTCCTGCTGGCAGAGACCTTTGACGTGGGCGAAGCTCGAGAGTCAGGGCTGGTAACATTCCTGCTGGCAGAGACCTTTGACGTGGGCAAAGCGGGAGAGTCAGGGCTGGTAACACTCCTGCTGGCAGAGACCTTTGACATGGGCGAAGCTTGAGAGTCAGGGCTGGTAACACTTCTGCTGGCAGAGACCTTTGACGTGGGCAAAGCTCGAGAGTCAGGGCTGGTAACATTCCTGCTGGCAGAGACCTTTGACGTGGGCAAAGCGGGAGAGTCAGGGCTGGTAACACTCCTGTTGGCAGAGACCTTTGACATGGGCAAAGCTTGAGAGTCAGGGCTCGTAACACTCCTGCTGGCAGAGACCTTTGACATGGGCAGAGCTTGAGAGTCAGGGCTGGTAACACTCCTGCTGGCAGAGACCTTTGACATGGGCAAAGCTTGAGAGTCAGGACTGGTAACACTCCTGCTGGCAGAGACCTTTGACGTTGGCAAAGCTTGAGAGTCAGGGCTGGTAACACTCCTGCTGGCAGAGACCTTTGACGTGGGCAAAGCTCGAGAGTCAGGGCTGGTAACACTCCTGGCAGAGACCTTTGACGTGGGCAAAGCTCGAGAGTCAGGGCTGGTTACACTCCTGCTGGCAGAGACCTTTGACATGAGCAGAGCTCGAGAGTCAGGGCTGGTTACACTCCTGCTGGCAGAGACCTTTGACATGGGCAAAGCTCGATAGTCAGGGCTGGTAACACTCCTGCTGGCAGAGACCTTTGACGTGTGCAAAGCTTGAGAGTCAGGGCTGGTAACACTCCTGCTGGCAGAGACCTTTGACGTTGGCAAAGCCTGAGAGTCAGGGCTGGTAACACTCCTGCTGGCAGAGACCTTTGACGTGGGCAAAGCTCGAGAGTCAGGGCTGGTAACACTCCTGCTGGCAGAGACCTTTGACATGGGCGAAGCTTGAGAGTCATGGCTGGTAACACTCCTGCTGGCAGAGACCTTTGACATGGGAAAAGGGGGAGAGTCAGGGCTGGTAACACTCCTGCTGGCAGAGACCTTTGACATGGGCAAAGCTAGAGAATCAGGGCTGGTAACACTCCTGCTGGCAGAGACCTTTGACATGGGCAAATTAAAGATAGACTATAAAAACGAACTGGCCATATATAAAAATTTGATAATCGCAGAAAAAAGCAAAATCTTTGTACACAAAATAAATGAATCCAAGAACTCGAGTAAAGATCTGTTCGCAGTAGTCAAAAAACTTGCCAAAATTGAAAACAATAATCCAGAGGATATATCATCTGACTTCTGCAATACTTTAGGCCACTTCTTCGTAAATAAAGTGTCTTCAGTATATGAACTATTTAAAAACAATCAGATTGACCATACAACTCAAAACTCCACAAATAACACAAAACTAGACAACCAACCCAGCGGCACCCCATCCTTTCACTGGTCCTTACCTACAGTGGAACAAATTATTAAGGAAATAATGACAACCAACTCAGGCAGTCCCTTAGACCCATGTCCACCGAAGATATTGCAAATATGTTCAGAACAAATAGGACCAGCACTTCAAAAATTGTTTGAAGTAATTCTGAACACCAGCATATTTCCAAATGACTGGAAAACCATTTCAATCAGCCCACTACTGAAAAAACCCCATCTGGACAGTGAAGTCCCTAGCAATTACAGACCCATAGCTAGGATTCCTTTCGCCGCGAAAGTACTGGAGAAACTGCTGAACAAACAGTTCTCACGATACCTACTGGACAACGATTGGCTTGACCACTCTCAATTCGGATTCCGGGAAGGGCACGGAACAGAATCAGCCATCCTCACGGCCACCGAGGAACTTAGAAGTATACTAGACAAGGGAGAAAAGGCCGCCTTGGTGCTATTAGATCTCTCGGCGGCCTTCGACACGGTCAGCCACGAGATACTAATAAAACGCATTAGAGAAGCCGGAGCTAGTGACCACGCATGCAATCTCATCGCATCATACCTCAAGGACAGAAAATTCACAGTTGAATTAGGAGAAGCAAAGTCAGACTCCTTTAAAGTACCATGCGGTGTCCCACAGGGCTCTTCATTAAGCCCAACACTTTTTAATTTATATGTGGCCCCCCTCGCCGAAGTAATAAGAGAAAATGGCTTTACACCAATATCCTACGCCGACGATACACAAATTGTCATTTCCATAGGCAAAGACAATAAAGTAACAGCCAAGAAATTCCAACTATGCATGCTAAAAGTTAATCAATGGATGCAACAAAATTGCCTCAAACTCAACGGAGAAAAGAGTGAGGTAATGATTCTGGGAGGTAATGCTGATATCTGGTCCCCAGAGTGGTGGTCTCCTGAACTGGGAACAAGGCCAGAACCCTCAGAGAAGGCTAAAAACTTGGGATTCATGATAGACACCAAATTAACATACGAAGCCCAAGTAAATAAACTGGCCTCGTCTTTCTGGCTGATATTAAAAATGATACACGCAGAACGGTAGTTACAGCCCTTGCACTGTCTCGATTGGACTACGGTAACGCATTATATGCGGGAGCCAGAGTAAAAATCATGGAAAAAATGCAGTGACTCCAGAATGCAGCGGCACGACTGATACTGGAAATTCCAAAGTTTCAGCCTATTAGTCACAAACTAGAGACACTCCATTGGCTACCTGTGGCCAAAAGAGTCAAGTTCAAATCACTGTGCTTGACCTACAAGGCACTGCAGGGCAAAGGCCCTCACTTCCTGAAAACACACCTGAAACATTACGAACCTTCAAGGCTTCTCAGATCTGGTAAAAAAAAACTGATAGCGATACCCAAGTTCAAACGATCAAGCTGGGGAGGAAGAAGCTTCCTCGTTCACGCAGCACGGACATGGAACTTACTACCACTTGATGTAAAAAACAGCCCAACTCTGGAGATATTTAGAAAGAAAATCAAGACTTGGCTTTTCACCATATAAATTTCACTAAACTCCAGACCTGCACCGGAAACTGGACAATTCATAGCGCCAAGACACCTCCGGGCATTTGTGCGCTTTAGAAATGGACAAATCAAATCAAATCAAATCAAGCAAAGCTGGAGAGTCAGGGCTGGTTACACTCCTGCTGGCAGAGACCTTTGACATGGGCAAAGCTTTAGAGTCAGGGCTGGTAACACTCCTGCTGGCAGAGACCTTTGACATGGGCAACAAGTGCTCTGGCCCGGGGGCCCCAGCCTTCCAGGGGCCCCTGATGGAGCCAGCTCTGTTCTACAGAGTCTTGGCCTGATAACCTTGTTTTAAGTACCATGTTCCTTTCCTTTATCTTTATTTTGGCCGTTGTGTGAGAGTTT
The DNA here is from genome assembly GCF_964263255.1 of Lissotriton vulgaris. NCBI lineage: Eukaryota > Metazoa > Chordata > Amphibia > Caudata > Salamandridae > Lissotriton > Lissotriton vulgaris. The sequence continues at coordinate 1,884,391,135 of NC_141694.1, forward strand.
ATTACAGACATTTTTCAGAGAAATGTGTGTTTATATTTCATGCAACATCCATAAAAAAGTTTCTTTAAGTTCAAAACAGGACCTGACATCAGAGAATAGGAGAGTGTCACAGAGATTATTGTCAGAGTATTACTAAGGGACGCTCTATTACAACATTAAAAACACACGTCACAATTTCTGAATATTAGATGTATTTTGATTTTGAATTTGGACGAGTGCACTGTCAGTGACCTGTCCGAAGAGGGCATGAAAGAGCTGAACTGGATCAAAAGCTCAAAGCTGTACAAACAGGGCCCCCCTAAATATTTAAGATGCCACTGCCTGCTGGTAGAACCCCTATGGATGGGTTCATGCCAGTTTAGGAAAGTATATGATACCAGATCAAGGCCTGGAGGTTCTCACACTGATGGAGTAGCCAGGACAATAACATACTCGCCACTTTGTATGACACTAATTAACAAAGCAAAGTGAGCGACCCTGGCCTTCCTTCTGGACGCCAGTGAGAATTGATCCTCTGGTGGAAATTTGAATTTAATTTTGAATGTTAAAGCATGGAAGAAATTTGTCTAACGTTTCTTTTATTCGTTCTTTCTTTTTAATCTTCTTTTGTCCTTATTTTCTTCTTTTATCTTGTCCTTCTTTCTGCTATATTTTCTATTCTTTCTTCTGTCCAGTTTCATTTTGTTCTTTTTTCCATCTTTCTGTTTGTGTCCTTTCATCTTGTCTCTAATTCTTTCTGTCTGTTCTTCTTTATATTCCTACTTTGTCCCCTTTCCATATTTCCCTATTCCCATCCATTTTCGCTCCTTTCTTCTTTCATCATGCTTTTGCCCTTCCTTCTCCCCTTCATAGAATCCTGCCTTTGTTTTCCTTCCATGTTTTTATTCTCCTCTTCTGTCTTTTCATCTTTCTTTCCTTATTTGCATTCTATTCTCCATCCTTTCTTTGCTTTCTCATTCCATTTGCCTCACACTTCTTTTGTTTTTCCATTCTCCCTCACTATCACCATCCTTGTCTATCTAGGCACCGTTTGACCCCCACCGCACAGCTGTTCATGGTAACTCTTCTTGCTGTGTTGACTGGTTTCTGATTTTGTCTTGTGATGACCTGCGAGTCACAGATCGAAGTCAGAGGAGGCGATGAAAGCCTTTAGTCTGTCCCTGTGGTGCCCATAAAGGTGATGGAGCCGGAGCTTCACTGCGCCCTGATCTCCAGCCGCATCAGAAGATGTTAGAGAAAAGGGAGGCGGGAACCGTGCCACTGATGCAGAGTGCCCTGTGTAACCGTGCCCTGACGAGGACTGGTGCAAGACACGGGACAGCATCAAACGCGAACAGCCAGGATAAAGACAGCCATAGAAACATGCCACTGACGCAGTGTGTCCAGTGTAACCGTTTTGGGCTTACAAGAGACTGCCACGTGGTGGTTCTGTCTGTCTAATTTATAAGGTAGCACAACAACAGTTGTTTATTACTTCAATATACCTTAAGAAGAACTAATACCTGCCTCCCCGGCCATTCTCATAGCATTGGGCTCCTGGAATAGTCTGAATTACCAGACTTGTAGGAATGTGAGGGTTAGTATTGTGTTGGTGCTGTCACTGGCAGCGCCGCCAGGGTCAATGGGCGGTGCAAGCTGCATGACCTCCTGACGAAGGCCCGGACACTTGATTTTAATTTCACAAATCAAGCACTGCCTGTAGGGGAATAGTCTGCCATGCAGTATAGTCTGAACCTTGCACAGACTATTAACGGCGGCTTCAGAAAGGAGAAAACAAAAAGACCTCGGGCCAGGAGAAAAATGAGGCTTGGGTGAGAAATGCAAAAACAACAGTTGATGGACAGAATGTAGAACAATGTCACACATTCACTCCAGTACAGAGATCTGGGCCTAAATCCATCGTTTTTATGCTCACCACACCACCCCAGTTCAGACATGGCCATATGCAAATCAGCCCGTAAGGCTAGTCGTCACAGAGTGGGCCCCGCTGGTGGGTATTCTCTGGTGCTATCGGGTCAGTTTCACCTCCCAGGACTCTCGGTCCTCATGAAAACTTGTGCACCTCAGTGATCCTCAAAACACATTGGCAATCAGGCCCGAGCGCATGAATTCCTGGTAGCACAAAGCACGGTGCTCGGGCAGGGTAGAGCTCTGGTGGGTTTTTGATGATTCGTTTAATTGACAGACTCCAAGTCCAACAGCAATAGCAATGGTGCAAGTCTTTTCTGGCCTGAAACTCTGAGAACAGCGCAAAAGCCAATATTTTGTGGGAGAACACTTAGAGCACAAAGAGGAGCATCACTGGACGAGTCCCTGGACCCCTACGAACTCCCGTGAACTCAGCTGAAGAAGGTCGCCTGCCCACAAAGCATATCCCCACAGGCCCAGAAAAGACCCACGACCAAAATAATCTTCTTGTATACTATATTCTCCCTTCTCTCTTCTATTTTTTTTCTTTTCCCTTTCATCCACTCTTATTCTCCTAGCAAGACAGTGGAAAGGGGAACAGCCAAACATGTATACCACTTACCTGTATCCTTGGCAAAGACAGACAGTTTGGGCTGATACTCTGTAATGGTAAAGAGATAATAAATGTAATTAAAAATGTAATAAAATACTTTGAAATTTAAAAAAAGGACATAATAATTGACATATTCAAAGAAAATCAAATAGGACAGGATTAATAAATGTAAAATCCAATACATAGCAAGAATAATCCTATTGAAATATATGAGTATGGTGAAAAATACATGTTACGCTGCAAAACATGTAAATGTATAAGGTGCATATGGGCAGAGAAAGGTGGGAAGAATAAGAATATATATAACTATGCAATAAAGGTTAAAAAGCTGATAACAATAGAAACTCTAGACATTATGAAAAAGAGAAAAGCAAATATTACTTATACATATTTGTATACTGTATAATAATAAAATATAAAAAAGGCAGATGAGTGAGTTAAAGGGGGCTTTCTTACTTCAGCAGACACAGTAATGGTTTTAATTACAAGTGGACTAGAGAGGAATGAATAAGGAGGAAGTGGAAGCCATAACAGATCTCTCTGTATAGCCAACATAACACGTTCACCCAAAGGTTTCTTGGCGCTGAATAACAGATGCTGATTGTTATCCAACTAAATGGTACTCATTTTATCGACCTCAGATGGATGAAAGGGTGAGTGGACCCACCAGGATTTGAACCTGAGACCATGAGGTCAGACACAGGCCGTTGCAGTGGATGCATTAGTCCACTGAGCCACCTGAAACAGCACAATACAGGTGAGACATAGTTACAGTCTAATCTATGATGAAAACTTATAGCGTTCCACCAAGAACGAAAGCTAACATCATGAGCTTGTTTTCAATTGGATGTTATTAAATGTAAGCAACAGCTAATAATAAATCGATCAGCTTCTAACTTGGAGCTAAGTGAGGCCACTGAGGAGTTCACCTGGAAGCTAATTTGAGGTAACGACGAAGTTAATACCCCATACACTGCACACAGTTATTGTTCTCCCTAGCTAAATGTTCTAGTCTGAAACCATTAGCATCAAGGGATATAAGGCTAGTAGGTGTTACTAAAAGTAAACCAGGAAAGGAGGCTTTAGTTTATTCGCAAATGGTGAAAGATGCATTTGAGAGAGCGGAAGAGGAGGTGTTAAGGGAAGGAATTAAATTGGTCCCCAACAATGAGGGTGACTCGAACAACCCCTTTCTGAAGCACCGGCAGGTTTAGGGAACAGCAAAGTAAGATTGGCTCAAAAAGAGAATCGGCATAGAAGACAGGTAGAGAACAATAAAGAAGGAACATTAAAAGTCCCCGTTTCACCGTACTGGTTCAAAGAAAACTAGAAAGCAAAGGGAGTTGGGATTTGTAATGCGATCTTAGCCTCCCCTCCCTATAATGTGGAGATGTGGCTGAGCAAGCTGTTATATGGCCGTTAGGGTCATTCTCGACATTGCTAAGTTATCCTGAGCCCCGGCGCCATGATGCTGCTTTTCCGTTCGTTACTACATGACTTTATTTTTCAAGACTCTGTTGTGCCTTTCAGATGTGAACGGTCTGCTTTCTGTGCTCTCTGCTTATCCTGGAGTTTATTCTGAACACGATGTGCAAGGTCGATAAACATGCCCCTTGTTATTCTGTTCTGGTCAGTCCCTATTACCTAGACAAAACATGCTACACACAGCTGCACTGCTGGAGAGCTCGTGCTTTGATATTACGGAGTTGCATGTTGTTCACACACACTTGGAGGGAAATCTTTCCTTGGAGAATATAATAAACCTCAACTTACCAAGGGGGGGGGGTGGTTAGGCCTTATAGTTGTTTTTCCACTCTCTGTATATAATGACACCCCCTTCATATTCTATGGTATTGTAACAATGCTAACTGTGTTAGGCTTATGCATTATGCTGCTGGTAGCGGCTCGTATACTGCTTTATAGAGCACAATAGTTAAAATAAACATTTTGAACTATACAGTGACTCTGACAATCCTTATTGTGGAGAAGTACGAGTGAGTGAGCAAAAGGGTATGTCTTGCTACCGCAGTTCCTGAGAGAGTCAGGAGGTTTGTGTTCTGGGTTGTCTAATCATTTGTAGCTTTGTGATTATATAGGAGAATGAGTGAGACACTACAGCTAGTCGGTTTTGGGATTTTGGGCACTAAGGTGGTAGGAAGGTACAAACCCCGATACACCAAGGTCCTATTTTTCTGCGCATAGTTCTGTGTATGTGTAGAATCCCCACAACAGAGCTAGAGTAGGAATGAAGGTTGTCACACAGCCTATGCATCTTATCTTGGAATGTGTCAGGTTTAACAAAAATGCTACGTCGAGCAGTATTTAAAGAAATTACAGAATTATATGTGATAATATGCTTACAACAATCATAGCTGTGTGATGAATCTCCAGGTTAAAGAAAAATGGGGCTTTGGGATGGCCTTCGGGGGAGGCTGATAACTCTGATCTCAAGAAATATTGAAAAACAAAATAATACAAATAAAGGCAAACAGGAATTGATCTGTGATCTGTCAAGTGGAGGTGCATAATAAGAATAAGGGTTATGATGATCTTATCATAATTAATGTATAATTCATGCAGGGAGCTTGGAGGATTTCGGGTCAGAGTTAAGAATTTTCAAGGATGATCTTGAATTGCTTTGCACAAATTATATGTAAGGATATGATCATATTGCCTGGAGAATTTAATCACACTTTGGATCCAAGTAAAAGAGACCCCTTGGTCAAAGTTACCACGAGAGCATATAATATTAGGGCTGCAAGATTCCCAGCGTGTAAAACTACAGCGCGTGAGGCTGCACTTGTAAAACATCTGAGCCAAATAGGAAAGTTCAGTATAAATGGCTGCAATAACCTAGATAGCCCCGCTCGACAGACCTTTAGAAATGGAAAAAGCAATTGTGTCTGATTGATTATATCTTTGTATACTCATGGTATGAAATCATAAGCTTTAAGGTAATGCTGCTGCATGGATCATAGCCCCTGAATCTGGTAATAATTTCAGTGGGGACCAGCTCTAAAAAAGTTAGACCCCTTACAGGTAGAATACCCTAACATTAACCACCAGGATTTCAGAAGATTAGCTGCAATGTCTGGCCAACCTACAACAGAACTGTGAGGTGATGCAGTGGGAAGACATACCTGAGAACTTCATAGCAAGAAATAGTGATATGATTACCCAAGCAATAGAATATTAGAATAAAGGACCAGTGTAGGGATATTAAAGAGAACCTATGGATTGATAGGGAATGTAGAAACCTAAAAAGCCAGATATGAAAATGGGAGAAGAGTTTGAAGATAAAACATGATCACGAGAAATCCTCCCAGCTTCTCAGCGCTAAGCGGAGATATAGAAAATTAATAGTCGATAGGAAAAGGTCTTATAAGGAGAGTTGCTGGATAAACATGCAGAAAGCAATAGAAACTAAAAATACAAGAAAGGTCTTGCAGCTGGTGCAGAAAGGTACAGGAAGGTCATTGAGGTGAGTTGTAGAAGAAGAGGAATGGGTAAAGCACTTAAAAGATATGTCTGGTGCTCGGTGTGAGGAGAAGGCAAAAGTAAGGGAGGAAAGGTCTACTGTAGTGGGGAAAATTAGGACATACTTCTCCTTCCAGATTATTAAAGCCACCATAGGGACACTAAAACTAACCAGGATGGTGGAGCCCGGCAATCTGTGCAGCTGATATAATTAAAACCAAGATAGATTGGAGGGCCACATTCTTCTACATAGCTTTCCAGAAAATATTAGCAACTGTTAAGATTCAAGACAGCTGGAATGGTGCAAAAATAAAGTGGATATAGAAAAAGAGGAGTTTACGGACCCCAAAAACGATAACTTAGTGAACCTCTCGAAGTGGGCGAAAATGTTTTTCTAAAGTAGTGTTGGGAAGGCTCAAAGAATGGGCAGAACAGCATAATACAGTCCCATTAGGACGGGAGAGAGGTTCAGGAGGCCATTCGACTACAGATCACTGTTTTAGCCTATGGGCTCTCACTGTAGGCCGTAGAACAAAGGGATCCATTGGCTACTGCTTTGTTGATTTCCGTGCAGCGTTTGATCCAGTGGATTGTCACTGCCTTTGGGAAAAATGAACAAATCTAGGTATCCCTAGGAGCTTTTGGCTATTTTCAAAGCACTATATTTTCAGAATTGGGCGCAGGTAATAACGGACACTGAAGGAAGACTGTCCTGGAAAATACCAACCACAAACAGACGCGGCAGAGCTGTGTCTTGGTCCTGCTGCTTTTCTCCCTGTCTAAAGCAGATTCGCCATCACTGCTCGCTGCAGCAAGAGGGTTAAGCCCCCATATGAACAGCACACATTTGGCATGCTTATTATATGCGGATGATCTTGTCATTATTGGAACTTTGATGTCTTTATGGAATATTATCACGAGAAGAAAGGTGGTAAATGAAAGGGATGGTGTTAGGGAAAAAAGTAGCCAAATACGAATGGCCCCTAGGTACAAATAAACTAAAGATTTAGGCAAATATGAATACCTAGGAGTATGTTTTGTGAAGAAGCTTTTGTGGAAAGAGCACATCGAAGCATTAAAAACAAGAGAAATGGTCTCAGTAAGTGGTCTAAAGAAATGAAACAAAGATTACAGTGGTATGTATTTAAGACCTGTGCTAAATGCATATGCGGCTAGGGTTCTACCATAATTCCACTATGGAGTTGTGATGTTAAATTTAAGTGGAAAGTGGGATTGGCAGTAGGAAGAGGGTAAATGTTTAAAGAGCCTGTCAATCAATCAGCCAATAAATCAATCAGGGTCTTGTATAGCGTGGCTACTCTCCTATGAGGGTGTCAAGGCGTGAGGGGCTGCTGGTCGGACTGGGTGGAGGAGTATTCAAAGAGACAGATCTTTAGGTCTGCCCTGACTAGGGTCGGCAATGCGCATTGCCTGAGGTGGTGAGGCCAGGTGTTCCAGGTTTTGGCAGCGAGGTAGGAGAATAAACTTCCACCAGTTCTGGCCATGTGGATCCTGGGGACAGAGGCAAGGGCAAGTCGGGCGGATCAGAGTTGTCTGACAGGTACATGGAATGTGAGGCTGTGATTTAGATATGCTAGTCCTTCGTCATGTTGAGCTTTGTAGGCGTGAGTGAGGAGCCTGAAAGTGACTCTCGTGTTGATTGGAAGCCAGTGCAGTTATTGGAGGTGTTGCGTGATGTGGCTGTGGGTCAGTCTGGCTGTGGTGTTTTGGACTTTCTGTAGTTTATTGAGCTGTTTCCGGGTGACTCCGGGCAACCTACAACAGAATTATGAGGCTATGCAGTGGTAGGACATACCATGCGTTGTCGTAGTCAAGTCTGCTAGTGATGGGTGCATGGGTGCCATCTTTCTGGATTCTCTGGGGATCCATCTGAATGTCTTTCATAGCAGGTGGGAGCAGGCTGAGGAAACTGCACTGACTTGGTGGTTCATAGTGAGCGATGAGCCCAGTATGATGCTGAGGTTGCGTGCGTGGTGTGTCGGGGTCAGGGGAATGCCCAGAGCGGCTGACCACCTTGAGTCATCCCAAGCTTAAGTGGTGGGTCCAAGGATGAGTACTTCGGTCTTGTCCAAGTTGATGCAGCTGTCTTTCATCAATAGCAATGGTCTTCATTCCACTGTGGAAGTTGGTTCTGATAGTTGTGGGTTCGTTGGTGAGGGAGAAGATCAGCTGAGTGTTGTTGGTGTAGGAGATGATGTTGAGTCCATGGCTTCTGATGATGGCTGCGAGGTGGGCCATGTAGACGTTGAAGAGGGTGGGGCTCAGGGAGGAATCCTGTGGGACTCCACAGCTGATCTCTATGGGTTCTGAAAGGAACAGTGGTAGTTTGACTCGCTTTGTCTGGCTGGGGAGGAAGGGGTGGATCCAGTTCAGTGCCTTGTTGCAGATGGCGGCGTTGTGGAGTCTTGTGATTAGGGTACGGAGGGAGACGGTTTTGAAGGTGGCCGAGAGGTCTAGTAGGATGAGGGCTGCGGTCTCGCCCCTGTTGAGGAGGGAGTGGGTGTTGTCGGTGGTAGCGAGGAGAGTGGTCTCCAGGCTGTAGTTACTTCTGAAGCCGGATTGGGAGGTGTCCAGGAAGTAGTTCACTTCAATGAACTCGGAGAGTTGCACAATGAGGGCCTTCACGAAGACCTTGGCTGGGAAGGGGGGAGGGAGATGGGCCTGAAGTTCTTGAGTTCTGTTATTACCCGACAGACATTACCCGAGACAACAATGATACAGTCTATTAGGATGGAAACAGGTTTACCCTCCTGGAGCTACTCTGCAGACGCTGAAGTGATGAGATTCTGGCTTTGCCTAACAACAGGTGATTGACAAAAGGTAGCAACACACTGTAAAAATGAGATAACACACAGTGAACTGAAATGGGCCAATGGAGCCAGAGTAAAAACTGGGAGGCTCATGTAGCAGAGTAGTGTTGGCTATACATAGACAAGGTCTGGAAATTAAGACCATGAAGAGGGAGCTTCCCACTTTAACAATAAATGCAAACGTAGAACATGACGTGGGGAATTTAAGGGGTAAGACATCCCCCAATTTGTATATGATTCATGGTAAAATGAGGAATGGTTCCCGGACTTAGAGGCATTCCCCAATCCCAAGCTTAGATATGAGATACACAGATTAAGAACTGACCTAAATCCTTTCTAGAGCAGTAAGGTGAAACTTGCCGTGATAGGAAAACTGCACCTGTGATTTAATAATTCAGTGTGACTGCCTGCATATCCTTTGGAACTGTCTAACGGCGCTGTCCGTATGAAAAAAGTGTTAACGCCACTCTTATTAAAGTACAACATTCGGGATCTCCTGCAAGCAACTGTATGGCATATTCTCAAGGAACTATCACCGCATTATCTGCATTTTATCGCAGCCAAAGTTGCAATAAACCTCCCCATTCACAAACTGGTGATAACAAACCATATCACCAGTTTACTTGCAATAGCAGCTGCAAAAAACATCGCCACAGATGACTCAGGCAACAATCACTAATGAGATGCAGAGTAGGTGTTCCTGTGCCAAAAGCCGCAACAACACCACTCTGCAACATTCTCAACGACCAGCCAGATTGACGATAAGATCTCAAAACAGGCGATAAGGCACGTTAGCAGCAGGAATGTAACACCTGCTCTTACCCGGTGTAAAGCCGGATGACAGACTGCACTAGAAAAGGGAGGCCAGGTCAGAGCCACACCTGAAGAACAACAGATGCCATGGAAACACTGATCATGCAGCCCGGACACCAAAGAGGGCCACTACACCCACCGCCACCACCCACAGGACCCCCCTTACCGGAACCGGATCAACACTGAGGCAGCGCAGACAAAGACAGCGACCCCCTGAAAACGCACCAACCTCACAGTCCCAACACCAGAGAATGTAATTGTCCACCACAGGCTCAAAGGGACAACCATCCTGACGGTACCAACACAGCGGACAATCAACATCCCACCTCAGAAAAGCTGCTGGCCGTGCTGCACGTGTTAGCCTTTGGTACCTTCTAACCAACAACAGCCAGAGTTGGAGGAGTCTCACAGCCAGCCCAATCCAAGTTCCTCACAACGGTTGTGGATGACATCATCCTGCTTGGTACCCCACTATCTTAACTTCCCCCACACTGCGAAGGAACAGCTGGAGACAAAGCAAGGCATCTATGCCATAGCTGGCTTCCCGCACATGTTGGGGGCATTTGACTGCACACGTGTCCTACTTGTGCCCCCTGGAAACACTGCACACAATAACTGCAACAGAAAGCACACATATTCCATCAATGTGCAGGCAATACTAGACCACTGGGGAATCTTCACCAATGACAACCACCCAGGCAGTGTGTATGATTCCTACATCTACCGACAGTCCATCATCACCCAGCGCCACCAGGATGGCACCTAAGGAAATGCACTGCTTGTTGGCAAGTACCAAATGAACACACCACACACCTCAACTCCACAATCATGCAACTCACAACACTGGTAATGCACACGTTACAAACTCACATACAACATGCCAAACAACATGCCCACCCACCAGACACGACAACACAACTTAATGTGGGAACCTGGGCCAGCCATGCACATAATCCATCAATGGCATGGCACCTCAGCCACACGATAGAAGATTGTGGGAAGAAGTGGGAACCAGGCACGTGCGAAGGTGGCAAGTGCCCGATGAATGAGAATGTACACTATGCCAAGTGTGCCATGGATGTGATGGACAGACTTCAGTAGGCAGACCACACACATATCCATTTCGACATACACCGCTGGTGTTTGGAGTGTACACCAGCCAGTGGGGAAGATCGCTGAAATGTAGCTTGTTACGTCCCCTCCTGTAAGCGCGAGCGGAGTGGGCTGGCCCGGCGTATGCCAGGCCAGTGTAGGGGTGTGAATAAAAAGCACTTAGCTCTGGGCGTTGTTGTCTACTGGAATGCCCAACATCTTTGCCAGCACGGCATCCCTCACCCCGCCACAGGCCGATGCCGTCGCCGTGAGGGGTGTTGCCTGCGATCCTGTACACCTACTGCACCCCAGGCTGCTGGTCCCCGAACCAGTCGTGCCCGCCTCTGTGCAGCAAGGCCTCACTGCTCACCTGCTGACACCGGCATGTGTGGAAGAGGGCCCAACATGTGCCGGTGTAAGCTCCAAGCCCGAGGACCGCAACCCTGGCAACCTGCTATGATCATCACGGCCTCCGCGAGCAAGGCCTGCAGTACTCCTTTCTCGTTGACATACTCTAACCGCATAAACAGCGGACTAGTAGGTCAGACATTTGAAACTGAGTCTTCATTACAACGCTGCTCCTGAGGCGGAAAGCCGGGAGAGTGCTTTTCTTAAAATTGTTACTTGTGTTGTGCTTTTAAAACCTTTCACTCACCCCAGTCTTCTGTGTTGACAAGCAGACCCTCCGCTAAGCAGAAACCGGCGTGTAAACGCTACCTAGCGCATCGAACTATCGATAGGCCACGCCCCCCTTGGAGGCCACGCCCACCGCCCACAGCTTAAAAAGGGATGCTGATCACTAGCGTCTCCACCTGTTACCACGCTGCTCCTGAGGCAGAAAGCCGGGAGAGTGCTTTTCTTAAAATTGTTACTTGTGTTGTGCTTTTAAAACTTTCACTCACCCCAGTCTTCTGTGTTGACAAGCGGACCCTCCGCTAAGCAGAAACCGGCGTGTAAACGCTACCTAGCGCATCGAACTATTGATAGGCCACGCCCCCCTTGGAGGCCACGCCCACCGCCCACAGCTTAAAAGGGACGCTGATTACTAGCGTCTCCACCTGTTACCACGCTGTTCCTGAGGCGGAAAGCCGGGAGAGTGCTTTTCTTAAAATTGTTACTTGTGTTGTGCTTTTAAAAACTTTCACTCACCCCAGTCTTCTGTGTTGACAAGCGGACTCTCCGCTAAGCAGAAACCGGCGTGTAAACGCTACCTAGCGCATCGAACTATCAATAGGTCACGCCCCCCTTGGAGGCCACGCCCACCGCCCACAGCTTAAAAGGGACGCTGATCACTAGTGTCTCCACCTGTTACCACACTGCTCCTGAGGCGGAAAGCCGGGAGAGTGCTTTTCTTAAAATTGTTACTTGTGTTGTGCTTTTAAAACTTTCACTCACCCCAGTCTTCTGTGTTGACAAGCGGACCCTCCGCCAAGCAGAAACCGGCATGTAAATGCTACCTAGTGCATCGAACTATTGATAGGCCACGCCCCCCTTGGAGGCCACGCCCACCGCCCACAGCTTAAAAGGGACGCTGATCACTAGCGTCTCCACCTGTTACCACGCTGCTCCTGAGGCGGAAAGCCGGGAGAGTGCTTTTCTTAAAATTGTTACTTGTGTTGTGCTTTTAAAAACTTTCACTCACCCCAGTCTTCTGTGTTGACAAGCGGACCCTCCGCTAAACCGGCGTGTAAACGCTACCTAGCGCATCGAACTATTGATAGGCCACGTCCCCCTTGGAGGCCACGCCCACTGCCCATCCAGCAACTATCCCATAAGAATGTGCCTCCTCAGGAAGCGCAGCGGACGAGCGCAGCGGGCGCGCCTAAGGAAAGCCCGTCTGCGCCCGTCCGCGACCGCCCGAGGCCAGAGGCCATCCATTCTGCCTCTCACAAGCAATATTCCCGGTTGCAACTCATCGATCTGCAAGGCAAGTGGTCTCTACCTGCTACCACCATAGCCCGAATCTCCAATCTTGGATTATTGTCTTCTCATAATCAAGTCCATACCAACACCACGGCCTCGTTTCCGACTAACCACTCCCCAACTGTGTCTCCAGCCGGCCCTTCCCCCACAGTAGTAACAGCAATGTACCTCAATACTAGATCGGCAGTCAAACACCAGCTTGACCTCTTCACGTTACTCGAATCCCAGAAACCCGAGGTATTATTCCTTACCGAGATTTGGTTCTCGGACAGTTCTCTCCCCTCCCTGCTGGCTATACTTCCTCCATCCTACTACGCCATTCGAGCCGACCGCTCCTCCGGCAGGCCAGGGGGAGGGGTCGCTTTGATCGCCCGTAAAGAACTCACGTTCCATCCTTTAGTTTCCCCTTCCATGGGAACATCGGACTGTTTAGTTGTGCGCTCAACTTCTCTTACCCCCCCACTTACGTGCGTTCTTATCTATCGACCTCCATCACCCCCTCAGACATTTCTCCCCAGCTTCCAAGACCTAATGGCGACTCTGGTAGTCAATCATTCCTCCATTATAGTCTTGGGAGACTTTAACTTCTGGCCCTCTGACCCAGCGGAATGTGCTACTTCCAAAGAGTTTTCAGACTCGCTTCAATCGCTCAATTTCACCTCAGTCGTTAAGGCCCCCACGCTTAGGCTGGGACACATCCTTGACCAAATCTGGCACCGTGATTGCTAGGTCACTTCACTATTCATTTCCCCTTGCCTTTGGTCAGATCATTCTCTCATCGCCTTCTCCCTATCCCCCTTGTCACTACCTAAACCCACCCCGGCGAGAAATGTCTGGGCACGATCATGGAACCGTGTTGATATTGAGGCCCTATCTACCACCCTCTCCTCTTCCAGCCCTGACCTTACTGGACTGCCCTCCTCTGGACAAGCAGAAGCTATCAGCAGCTGGCTGAGAGCGGGCAGCGACACCATCGCCCCTTTAAGGCGCATTTCGTCCTAACGTTCCAAAGAAGCTAACCGTTGGTTTTCGGATGATCTGAAGATCCAGAAACTTAATCTCCGCCGAGCGGAACAACAGTGGAGACGGTACTATTGTCCTGTTTCCAAAACCCATTACACCGATCTTCTTGTACAATACACGAAATCCATTCTGGAAACCAAAAAAGCCTATTTCTCATCCAAAATCCAGTTAGCAGAGAACCGGCCAAGAGAAATATTCTCGCTTACTCTGACAGAGCCTCACTCAAACCCTCACACAACCACTATGCGATTCTCTCAACCCCTGCTGCCCACCAGCTACAGCACATCTCGACTCAATTCCGCCCCTCACGACCGATTCACTCTCCTCTATCCTTCCACTGGTTAAATCCGGCTCTCCGCTGGATCCTTGCCCTGCTCATATCTTGAGACAGATCTATTCTCACTGCCCCTCACCACCCCTAACCCTTCTTAATAGTTAGCTGTCCCAGGGTATTGTCACTCCAGCATTAAAGTCGGCAGTGATCGTTCCGATCCTAAAAAAACCAAGGGCGGATCCTTCGGATCCAGCCAATTACCGCCCCATCTCTCTTTTGCCTTTCTTGGCAAAGGTATTGGAACGGCATGTAGTAAAACCCTGATTGAGTTTGTGGAAAGACATGGTGTCTTGGCCCCGAGACTGGCCGGTTTCCGCCCAGCTCACTCAACTGAGTCCGTAATAATATCCGTTCTGGACAACCTGCGACAAGGAATGGACACCAATCAACCTCAGGCTCTGATCCTTTTGGATCTTTCCGCCGCATTCGACACGGTGGACCATACCATCTTACTTTCACGTGTCGAGGCGGTGGGAATCGGAGGGTCAGCCCAGCTATGGCTATCCTCCTTCTTGAGCGGTCGGACTCAGGCAGTTCGTTTAGGAGAGTACTCAGCTGAATTTCGACCCATCCAGTGTGGGGTTCCCCAAGGATCCTCTTTGTTCCCCCTTTTATTTAACCTTTACATTGCCCCCCTCATTTTTGCTTTACAGCAACTGGAGGTCTCTGTGTATAACTACGCAGACGATCTCCAGCTCATTTTTTCCCTCTCTTCTTCCCCCGACTCAATAACCAATTTTCAGTTTATCATGACCTTCATCCAGGACTGGATGAATTTCAACCACCTGAAACTCAATCCCGATAAAACGGAGTTGGTGTTGACAGGTGGTTGCTCCAGTCCCTGGTCCCCTTCCTTTTGGCCCCCTTCCCTAGGCTCCCCACCCACTCCTGTTTCTTCCGTTAAAACTCTTGGGTTCAAAATTAACAACCAACTCTCCCTACACTCTCAAGTCTCCACCGTGGTATCTTCAGCCTTCCTCTCCCTCAGGACAATACGCAGAGTCTCACGATTCTTCTCCTCCGAGGCGCTCAAGCTAATACTTCTGGCCATGGTAACATCTCGCCTAGATTAGGGCAACGCCCTTTATCATGGCATGCCCGATTACCTCATGAGGCGTCTGCAATTGGTCCAAAACCAAGCCGCTCGGCTGGTTTTCAACTTACCAAAATCACATCACGTCACACCTCTCCTCCTTTCCCTGCACTGGCTCCCTGTCCGGCAACGTGCCTTATTCAAGCTGGGCTGTACCATCTTTAAAGCCCGGACAGGCGCTGCCCCTTCCTTCATCAACTCAACCATTCAAAACTACACTCCTTCGAGAGATCTCCGATCCTCTTCCCACCACCTCCTTGTGGTCCCCCGTTTCAAACGGAAGAAGTGGGGGGGTTCCAAGTTCTCGACCACTGGTCCAACCTTATGGAATTCCCTCCCAACCTCCTTGAGAACGTGTACCCAGTACCCTCTGTTCCGTAAAGGCCTCAAGACCTTTCTCTTCACCCAATCCTTCCCATCTTAAAATGGTCAGACTCCCCAACCTTCCTGCCCCCTGAGTAGCAGTAGCCAGGTAGCGCCAAGAAACCGCTGGGTGTATGAGCGCTTTAGAAAACATTTTAAACTCAAACTCAAACTCATTACACTATGGCAGAGAACATTATTTATGGCGGATTTTATGTCACTATACTCCCTTCGATGTGGGCCCACACGTGTGGAATTCAAAAACCTTGGAGTCCTTTAAAAGCAATAAGAGGCTGGCACAGAATTCTGAAATATCAAAGGACAGTTTATTACATGAAGTGAGGCTGCGTCCCCCAAAAGCCATGGCAATTGAATGAGGCAGTCTGAGGAAGTCAGAAGGCTGATGCCTTATATACATTTCAGACTTACACAGTAAGCATACACAAAAGGGGGCAGTCTTAGCTCCTGCAAGCACACAAAGAATACCTAATAAGGACATGGGGAACCAAGTGGGAGGAGCTAACAGTTTCAGAACGTAGTGAACACATTCCTATGTAAAACTTAATCAGTAACAGATGCAGACTCTACCAGGCATTTCTGAGCATGCGTGGAAGTGGAGGAGGCTAAATATATCCTGTTACTAGGCAGACTTCAAGTGCAGTTAAAAGGAAGGTAGGACAATACACAAAGTGAGCACATGGCAGCACATGGTAGCCAAGATGGCCTCCAGAAACTAAAATGGCTTCTAAAAAACGGGTAAGATAACTTCTAAATGCGAAATGGCTTCTGCTAACGCTAACCCATTTATGCTAATTTACGACAGATGGCCCTTTTAGCATTTGCTGAAGACATTCGTATTACTCAGTAGGAACATGGAAAACAGGTGCTCATTAATTTGAACAAAATTTCGTCAATTTTCTAATTCATTGCTAGATAGCCATTTCCATTCTAAACATTTCAGCAAGGGGATGACCAAGAACACTAAAGAACGGGACATTAGGTCATAAGCATACATACAAACAGTAGGAAGAAATAATGACCACTATTACAGAGAAATTAGCATTTTCACAACCCTAAGCAATAGCAAATCCTAAAATCTTTCATAAAACACTATATACTCATGTAAAATGGTGGCAATGCAATCCTTCAGTGCTCTCAAATGGGATAAGAACACTTTTCCACAGAGAATGAACTTCTATTCTACCTGTGCTAAAAAGAATACTACTCTAAAATACTGCAGGCAAAACAATAAAACATTTATTCCACAACACCCAGTGTCTTTACTTTTCAGGAATTACTTCTATAACCACGACTTATGCCCAGAGTCCAATTCCAAGTCTCTCTGGCAGACTTTTTTTTGCTCATCGAATCTCTTCATCCATCGCTGCAAGGGCCTCATCTTTTCAGGCCTTCCATAGAAATGTATCTCAGCATCCGTTGGAGTGCCCTTTTTGGCAAACACTCATCAAAAGTCTCAAGTTCAAAAGGGCAGTGCACCAGTGTCTCTCATCTGCGGCAGACACTACGGCAGACACTACAAATGACGTGCTCTTCGTGATCAAGGGCACAAAGCATCTCGTGCAGATCCAAGCACTGTCAAGAAAACTCCTTCAACAAATCAGCAGCACTTTCAAACTCCAACACTCCTTGTTCGGTGTCAGAGGACGCTCAAGCTGCTCGTTCATGGGCACCATAAGATAGTGCCTCTCGCCAATCTCAAATTCTCCATTTCACTGCTCTTCCGGTAGGCAAAAGGGGAAAAGGGAACGATGTTGCCAAAACTCAGGCAAAGACTCGGAGAAAAGGGCTCAAGGGGCTCAGGCCAAAACTTAGGCCAAGGACTCAGGGGGCTGTACACTGCCAGAGGTTGCCAGTACATAACAGGTACCTTTTTGCTTTTGTTTTCAATTCAAATTCTGTTGCAAAACCAAAGGGACTCCTTTTCTTCTGTCGTGGAACGCTGGGCAGTAGAGTGAACAAAGAACTAGGGTATACCATTGATGGCGTGCAAATTCCTTACTGGGTGCTGGGACTATAAACCAAAACTTCCTGCTTTTATCTATGGCTGTCAAGGATAGGAATTCGAATTCATCTTTGTCATTCGTTCTGCAGGTGTCACTCTCCCTTTGACTCTGGAGAATCCTGCAGAACCTATCAATATAGAAGATATGACACAATTGTTAGTTTCCTTCAATTGTTGTACAAAAAACAATTCAATATTTAACAAGGGGATTGCAATCAGTTACCCTACGATGTTCAAGAGAGGGGTCATACACCATGAGACTATCATAATCTAAAATACACTATCATTCTCATAGAAGGCAAAACAATGACTCTAGCCTCTTCAATTGTGTTTCCATATGAGAGCATGTCTTCTATCATCTAGGGGTAGGCAATTGCATAAACATTTTATCTGAGTGGAAGTCCTTACATATAGGGGCATCATCTAATGGGTAAACATTTTCCTAAATGAGAAAATCTGAGTGTTCCTAAATCCCTCACCTAAAACATTTCAAAAACGAATTTACATAACAGATGATCAGGGGCATTCATACAATGGCTAATTTATCAAAAATGCGAAAACAGAGAAAAACAAGAGTACTAACTCCTAATGTTTCCATTATTAGAACACATGTGGTCCATCAAACATTAAAACAGCAGCTAAAAGAACTGAGAACCTAATTAGAATGGGCATTACATTTTTCCCACATTCAAGAATGAACATACAGTGTCTTCTATTGAGATGAGAAACTTTCCTTATTATATTATTAAATCAGTTAACCAGTCTATCACTAAGCTGACAGTCAGACTGGAAAGCATCAAAAATATAGGCCTAAAGAAAAAGTCTAAAGAGAAAGAAACAGTCTGGTCAGGTCATACTAAGGGGAATTATGCATAATGTTGTTGTTCCTATTACATCTCTGCAGTCTGGACACAATGCAACATCTGGGGAGAAGCGCTACACCATAGACAGTAATCTCAGTTAATTGTCCAGTTCCTCCTTAAAGGGAAAAAATGAGAAATGTAGAAAAAATGAAATAGTTAGGTCACCTTTTAACAAGAGCCACGAATCTATAATTGCATCCTTAGGTCCAATCAAGGATATGTATATAAATCTAGTCCTGCCTGTTCCTTAAGGGAGAAGCGCAGTATCTGTATTGTGGCTTCCTGTATATCTCTTTTATTTTACTTCAATACTATTATGGTCAAATTTTAACATCCACTGGTGAGGCGAATGTATTTTATGATCACAGTATGCAAATATCATATCTGTGGAATTTAGTATAAACAAGAATATTAACCACGTGGTGTAAAGCGACACATACCGTCATACATGTCTCTTCACAACACAGGCAAACTTGTAATAATATCAAAAAGCAGCTAATAAAACAAAACAACATGTCATTACGCTATCATCAAATATACATGCATATATAGTAAGCACAAAAAACATAAACAAAGCACAATAGTACTTGTAATCAAGCAGAAACACGTGCATGCATGCAACCCAAAACCCAGAATCCAGGCCAGCTTAATTTGTCAAAATCAAAAATTACATTAAAATTACGCTTTCATTTTACTCACACCCCGCTTTTTGCCAGGTTATCACCAGTTGCTGGTTATCAAAACTGGCAAATACAACTTACAGTGCTGTTTGTGACCCATAGGATGAGCAAGAACCATTCATAAGGGAAAAATGCAAAATCATGAAAAAAACACACAAACATTTCATTTCAAAGAAGTCATAATAAAACCCATCTCTTTGCAACATACTACTTAACATAGCGCATAACAGAGTAAATCTCAACTGTGAACCAACCATCCTCATTGTAAAACATGCTAACCCGCTTTCATAGTGACTGTAAAACTTTTTCACAGACACACTGCATTCATTGCACCAGCCTTTCCATGTGGCCCCTTCAGACCCCCTGCCCTCAAGGCCCTGAGAGCCTGCGGCCCCTCATGGCCCTGGGAGCCTGCGCCCCTTCACAGCCCTGGGAGCCTGCGAGCCCCACATGGTCCCCCCCTCTCCAAAGCCCCTGAGGGCCTGCTTTTTTCCCTTTCTTTAGGGCTGGTCAAGAATGCACTACTCAAAAACAAAAACCTTCATGTAACCCATCTAATGTGCAAGCTTGAAATTCTGCTAATCAGAGAAGCTTTTTCACCAAGCAGTCCTTGCTCCATCTGTTCACTTACTTACTCCTAAACCCCCTTCTCACTGACCTTAAGGTCAAATTCTGCCAGGCCTACCGTGTGGGCCCTATATCCTATTTCCTCCCTTCAACTTACAAGACCAGAAACCATTCCCCACTCATTCTAAGCTACAAGATCAACCCTGTTGAAAAACACATGTTATATAAATGACTTCTTTCAGGAATAAAATGCATTTAGTAAAACATTTACTGTGAACAATTTGCAGAACATAACAACATAGCATACCAGCATTATCTTAAATGTTTGCTACTAGCCTATACAATTACACTCAGTTATCAGCTCCACAAAGATAAAAGACAGAGTAGGCCCTGCCGAAATTTGAATTATCAATCCTGATATTAAACATAAACCTCTACACCGGGCACAGTAGCTCACTGAGCTATGAAGAACAACCTCAAATAATAACAACCCACACGTTTTGTAATAGATACAAACATGCATTCTCTGAAAGCCAGAAACACTGCAAGGCTGTGGTAAATGACTAGAATGCTTTTTAAAAGGTCCAGTTTAACCTATTTTCGACTTTTGAGTTTGGGGCACTTAAAATTGAAAATCCTACACTTGCATTACATATTAATCATCCTTAGAATGTGCTTTACATGTTGCAAGGAGCAAACATGAGGCATAGGCATGTAATGCCTTAGAAAAATGAGCCTTTACGCCTGCGTCAAGTAAAACCCTAACATGCAAATATCCTAATTAGTCAGTCACACATTAATTTAATCAAGTTTTAATTTTAGGAGATCATAGTATGAGTATTAAGCTTTCTAAATATCTAAAAACGATTTTGAAAAACACATATTTTTTTTCAAATAATTTTTTCATGTTTAATAATTTATTTATTGTTTATTTTTTTTCAAACCCATTCTGAATTACTAAAACCGCATTTAAAAACCAAACTGCATCTTTTGCCTAACAGTGTAGATGTAATCATGTATGAGCCTATGCGCAAAAAGCCTAAGTTAGAACAAGACATATTTTCGCGCCAGAATTTAAAAGAGAACATTTGAGCCACAAACCCAGAAATATACCCCTATTTCTTTTTACTTGTTTTACTCGTTTTAGGAAATGATCAAAAACCCCAATTGAAATGCCTTCCTGTAATACAAAATAATGCAACTTACTTTTGTAACCCTTTAAAACACTTATTCTGAGTTGCTAAATTCAGCCCGTGTTAAACTACCTTCTAATCTCTGGCTGAATCAACATTCCAATGTTTTATGGCCTGTAAAAAAAAACACCATCTGCCGTTCTCAAGGCAGGAAGGCAGGAAATGGCCGGCACGAAGGTGACCCTGGAGCTTTCAGGAAACAGACATTTTTTTTTAGAAAAGTGTGTGACACGAAATACATTTAAACGTAGCAAAAATTCACTGTTAGCTGAAACTTTAACATTTTACATGTATGAAAATGCATGTAAGCAAAGGAGGGCTACAAATTCGTTTTTCCCTACAGAACACACAATTTAATTTGAGGCCTTTTCATGTTCCTAGTGAATGTAAATTTTAACTTTATCTAATTTAAGCATTTCAACAGTTTGCACATATGTGCCTTTGTTTAGTCTATAATTTAAAAAGCAACATATAGCGATTTTTGCAGGTAACATGGCAAATTACTGCATTCTTATTTAATTTTCACCTAATATCAATTAATCCAACATTTTTCTTAACAGACTGAAAAACATCAAGAAATCCACAATCACACATTGAGCTCATTTCACACAGAAACAGAAACATTTTCAAACATGCAGGACACACAATACAGCGCTTAAAGCATGTTTTTTTTCATAAATTCGCGCCAACGCTATTCACAAGCAGAAATTACACTAACAAGAACAGAAACCCCACATTTAAACACACATTGAACCCACAGACCAATACATAGGACTGAAACAAAAAACAAGCCACAAACAAATCGTAAACCAAACCAATTTGTAAATGCTAGTTGTACGTCATATTTACAAGGAATGTTTGGCAATGATGTTTCAATTCACAAGTTTTCTGACTGGCAGAGCACCAAAAATCGCTCTGCATTCCCCCATTTATAAAAGTGCGCAGAACAAAAGATCTGTACATGTATTATGGCCATATTTTAATTCCCTGAAGATACAATATCACCAAGGAAGAAATATGTTTTCACACCTAAACCTATTTAGGTATCCCTTCTAAGGGAAGCCGGCTCATTTACTTCAAATCACATTATGGTACCGTTCACAAAAGCAACACATTTTAACATGTGAGCTTAACCAAGGACAACAGGCATGCCAATAAATAGTGCAGCGTATACACTACTATCAAAGGTGGAGGAAATATCCTCACATTACCTGCCTATATGAGTTGCAACACATACATATCAAATCAAATCACATCATATTCTTCGAAGATCAAACAACCAAAGTAGACAAGTCTATCTCAAATTCAAATATGCCACAGTAAGCGTTACAAGGGCATTCAAAACTTAGAACAGGCGCCGCAAAGTTACTTTTACCAAACATAAGCTGTCCAAATTCTAACTGCCAAGTCTCATCTAACAGTCTATCTTTTTATGTTACATTTTAATACTCACGCCAAAAGTGTTCTCAGTCAGGGGGGGTGACATCCTTAGGAGGACCAAAGATCAGGAGAGGCAGAAAACACACACGAGCTGCAGACACAAGGAATCACCAGAGGCGCGCCGTGCACAGCTACCTTCTTGCAGAACCCAGTCCCATGCTGCTCAGCAGTTTTCTGCCTCCTGGCAAGTTGATCACTCCTCCAGATTGTCACCTCTCTGATGAGTCCCTTCGTGCGTCGCCAATTGTGGAATTCGAAAACCTTGGAGTCCTTTAAAAGCAATAAGAGGCTGGCACAGAATTCTGAAATATCAAAGGACAGTTTATTACATGAAGTGAGGCTGCGTCCCCCAAAAGCCATGGCAATTGAATGAGGCAGTCTGAGGAAGTCAGAAGGCTGATGCCTTATATACATTTCAGACTTACACAGTAAGCATACACAAAAGGGGGCAGTCTTAGCTCCTGCAAGCACACAAAGAATACCTAATAAGGACATGGGGAACCAAGTGGGAGGAGCTAACAGTTTCAGAACGTAGTGAACACATTCCTATGTAAAACTTAATCAGTAACAGATGCAGACTCTACCAGGCATTTCTGAGCATGCGTGGAAGTGGAGGAGGCTAAATATATCCTGTTACTAGGCAGACTTCAAGTGCAGTTAAAAGGAAGGTAGGACAATACACAAAGTGAGCACATGGCAGCACATGGTAGCCAAGATGGCCTCCAGAAACTAAAATGGCTTCTAAAAAACGGGTAAGATAACTTCTAAATGCGAAATGGCTTCTGCTAACGCTAACCCATTTATGCTAATTTACGACACACGGACTACTGCCCTCGGGTCACACTAAGCTCGAGTAGGTCACACATTTGGATCTGAGTCTTGATTTTTCTGTGGCAGAGTACATATCACTGCATGCAAGGAGTGGTGTAAGAGGATGATGCGTTTCAGTCATGAGGAAAAAAAGGATCATCGTTACGAAGGTGATCGAACACTACCGACAACTCCCCTGGTGTCACCAACTCTGTGCATCGCGAGCCAAAGACATGTGGCTGTGGGCCACTGATGACCGATGCCTCCGGCCTACACTGCGGTCGAGTCGGTCACACATTTGGGACTGAGTCTTGATTTTGCAATGGCAGAGTCCATATCATTGTACCGACCTCATCGCAGTCTGCATCACCTTTCAGCCGCGGTGCCACTAAGTCTGTTTCCCGACATTCATGGACACTCTCTGGTTGAACTTTGGTGACATCGGAGTCTTTAGACTGGGGGTTGCCTTCATCCTCATGTAGCTGATGCAGACTTGGTGGTAGTAACAAGGCAGTAGCATTCCAATCCTCAATTTGCCACTTATGGGTGGCTTCTGCCCTCTGCATCATGCCCTGGAGGATACCTTCCAATGTCCCCTGCAGCCCTCTGCCACATTCCCCTTGGACATCGATGAGGACCCACTCAGTACGCGTGGCCCTACCTCAGTGCACCGCAAGTCACTGTCCCGTGGGGGTGTGCCTGTCTTGACCACAGTGCATCTGGGGCCACTGACTCTGTGCAGCTCAGGGACCCTGTCTTCTGAGATATTGGATGGCCTGTGAGATGATGGCCTTGGGTCTTCAACGCCATGTGTCGGTGGCCCTGTGTCGGTGGTCCTGCTCTGTCCGCTGCCTTCGGCCTACACTGCGGTCCACCAGGGCTCACACATCAAATTGAGTCCTGACCGGCCCGGATGCCGCATCACCGCAGGAGGCGCACGCCACCACCGCCAGAACCACCTCCAAACACCAACTGCCGGAGTCAAAACAGCCGTACTGGCAGACTAACGGAGCTGCTCACACCTGTTGTGGATGCCAACATCTGCCCGATACCCTCCTCAGCACTCCAGGTGTCACTGAATCAGTGCATCACGAGTCATCGTCCAGTTCTGTTTTGGTTATGTGCTGTGGAGAGCTCACGTAGCAATGTCCCCTCAGGCAGTGTGGGAGACCTGGGACGATGATAAGGAAGGTGATGCAGGGGTGACACCCCCCACTGCAGCTGCATCAGGAATATCCTGAAGGGACACAATCCTAGACATTTCCTTCACATGAGCGCGCTCAGCTCTAGTGCCCCAACCTCAGTGCACTGCAACTCATGAACACTTCTGTTTGCTCATTTGGTGACCTCTGCACTTGCTCCGGCTACCGCCATGATGCTCCGCTGTTGTCTCTGTAATGCTGGTGTTTCTGTTTCTGTTTTTGATCACTGTTGTGGTTGTTGCCAGCACAAACAACTCTGTGAGGGCTGGCTTACACTCATCCCACACACATCCAGCACAGGCGTCACTGTACATGTGACCCAGCCAATAAAGTTGCCGGGTGCACGTGCCCGTAGCCAGTCCCACCAACTATATAAGTGTGTCAATGTGGTCATAATGTATGCATGAGGGCCCGGGTCCTACAACATTACACTGTGCTATGTAGAGCGGATGCAACCATTCCCCCACTGGCAGCGCGTACGACCTTGGACATGTAGCCTTGTTGTCAGCCACTCAATACGTAAGAGGAGTGTACTGGGCCGTCGTATGGAGGTCCAGCATGGGTGTGTGAATGGTACTTCCGGTGCTCTGGGCATGGTTCAATACAGGAAATGTGCAAATGCTTGTGTCTCTGTCACTGTGTCGGTCTCCTTTGTGGGGTGTAGGTAGTCCATGATAGGGCTTAGGCACCCCGTATGTGATGTAGTTCAGCTTCCCTGAGCTCTGACCCCACCGCACCTGTTCGGCCACCTCCTTTTGGCATTTTGACACCTGGCTTCTGAATTCGATGTGTGCCTCGGTGGAGTGTTGGGAGCCCGCCATGGTGGCGGGTGCTTCCTGCTGTGTGGTCTGTGCAGGGGTGGGGTTCTCGTCTATGTAGTTTGGCTGCCCTGCTCCTGGGGGTGGCTTACCTAAGATGTCCATGAGCTGTTGTAGGGCATCTGTAAACAAGGTGTGGTGGTCGTCTCCAGCATCACTGATGATTTGTCTAGTCTGCTCTTTTTGAGGTGTTGAATGTCCCTCTGCAAAGTGAAGGGAAGATGCATGTTGAAATTGTGTTGACATGTATGTTGGCGTATTGTTCTTGCTGACATGCAGACTGTATGACAATGTACTTTGTGACTGTTAGGGAGGTGCTGGCAATTTGATGCGGGATAGTGGACATTTGGACTACGTGACAGATGTGAGGTTGTACATGTACATTTCAATCTCACAGTTTTCTGCTCTGTTAGATGCGATAGGCCTGTTTCTGCACATGAGCGGACCCAGTTGTGTCCCCTGTTCTTCAGTGTCGGTGTTGTACTTTATACCACATTGTCGTGGGATGTGCTGTGATTGCTATGTGTGTGTGCTGCGGTGTGCCACAGGGATCAGGGACATGATCCTAGATCATTGTGGGTGTACAATATGCAACATGTTGTTGTGAATGTGTGTCGTTACTCACCCTGTTGATGTTGTGTAAGGTCCTATCGAGCTGTGTCCATGCTCCCAACTCCTTGCACCATCTCCACTTTGATGACTGTGGCCTCCATTTCCTCCAGCTCCTCCTGTGGTGGTGGACTCCCACCTCCTGTTGCTGCCTTCCCGTTGGCAGTGGGTTTGTGCTTGGTTTTGCTTTTCACATCATGCCAGCGCCTCTTGGCCTCCTCCATTGTCCTCCTCGATACTTCAACTGCATTCATGTTGATCTACTTGTGGGTCAGTTGATGGTAGTGTACTGTCACCTCTGTGACGCTGATCTAGTTTTGCTGCGGATTGCACCCCGTCTTCCTCTTCCTCTTCTCCTTGGCCTTCCCCGACCCCGAGGTTCCTTTCTGGTGGTCTGTGGGATTCGCGTTGGCCTCTGCACTAAGTCCGGGTGCATCCATGGTGCTACACACTTTGAATTGTTTTTGGTGTGTTCTTTTTGTTGCTTTTATAGTGCATTTTTTCTGCCTTATGCGTGGGATTTGCAGGTCTGTCGCCGGTTTTCACAGCTTTTTATATCGCAATTGGACTCATTGCAACTTTTTTTGAGTTGGTGTTTCGCATTTTTGCAGCGTCTCGTTATCTTTATCGCGGACATTTGACACGTTGTCCTGGGCCTATCGCATTGGACCACTGTGCTGTGAATACGGAGTTAAAGCGACGTTGTTTTCCAGCGATATGAAGAGTTGCGTTAAGCAAATTTTGCGGTAATTATCACACGTTCGTGAGAATATCCGCCTGTGTATTTGAACTGATATGAGATTCCTTGTGCCTTGGGGAGATTTATGGCTGCTGAGAGGAACTTTTACCCCAGTTTTAGGGTGTATAATAAGGTATCCGGGGGTAGTGTTTTTAGGCATACATTGTTGAAATATAATTGATAAGCATGAACATCACCGGCGCCATCTTGCCTAACAAAAAGCCAATGTCCGCACGTAAACGGCATCCATTTTAGGTGCTGCGGCCATCTCGCGCTTTGCAAGTCACCTATGATTCACCCTAACCCTGCAACCATCCCCGGTGCCCTGATTCAGCATGACCAAATGCACTAAGGTCATAAAACCCTGTCAGCCTGACAAAGCCACAGAGCCACTTCGCACCCTAAAACACATTTGTCCTTTCATCTCCTGCACATGAGCGAGGCCTTCTGATAACCCCCAACTGCACCTCGCCACTTGATCCAGTCCCAGGTTGTAAACCAAGCCTTGCGGACGTACTTTATTGCCCCCCACTCAGCAAGACTTGTTACACGAACAGAAATGCTTGATCTTATCACTTGCACAACCTTTAAATCTTACCATTCCCACATACTTTTATGTCCTGTTGGAATGTCCAGCTGCAAGATTGCAATCATCTGTTAGATTTGGGAGGGGGAACAACAGCTGGTGAGTCTGTGTGGAAACTGGCTGGAGGCAGGAATCCGAGGATGTTTGACGACCAATAAAGTCACTGTAAAATGTATAAAAAGAAGAGCAGCAGAGAAATTGTCAGAGCATCTCCTGAAGACATTCTGTGTGTGTCCGAAGCAACGTGCTCTCCTCTGGAGCAAATAAACCTGTTCTTGCTTTCCAGTTTCCAGTGCCTGTCTCTTTATTTTGATAACTATTGATATTGGAAATTAGAGGCGTCTTGCGCCAACAGCCTGGGTATTCGTTAGAGATTGGCTGTTTTTCCACAACATTGTATTGGTGGCACATTCTTACCTACCTTCTAAATGTAGTAACTTTTAACTCAGTCTGAAAGTACTTTAAAATAGGGCTCCCGATATTATGGGATTTATTTTTTGGAAATTTCCGTATGTATTTATCCATATTTATTTTCTGTCAACTTTACCTGTATTTAATACATTTTTCGGTCTCGCCTACGCAGCACCCATGCGCTGTTAGGAAAAAGACCTATAGAAATGGCTTTGGCTTTTCAGCCAAAAACGTGCACACATTGCATTGCTTTCGATGGCAATGCGTGCACGTTTGGCGATTCTCTTGCAAGAGCGAGCTTTGGCAACATATGTTTGCTTGCCCCACAGCTCCCACTTAGCCCAGTACTGTATCACTTTTGAGGCCGCGGGACCGCGTTTGTGTTTCAGCGCTTGTTTTATGTTGTAAAGGTTTCCTGCCTCTTGCAAAGCAAAACTCTTGTGATATTTTTATTTGCTTACCTCTGTGCTTTTTGTGTTCGCCTAGTTCGGTTTAATTTTGATTTTAAAGCCTTTTTCACAGGTGTTTACCTGCTGAAGTGGGACGCGTGAAGTAGTCTAGTTAAATAAAATTGCGGTTGCGTTTCTAACCTTACCAACCCTTCGCGGGGGTGGGGGCAGCTCGGAGGGCACAGGGGCTGCCCATCTTCTATGACTTGTCATGTGCACAGTATGTGTGCATTATAACAGGGTCAAAATAGCTTTCAGGTAGTCCAATGGTGAGAACTTTATTTCTGGCCGACAGGAGCAAAGGGTGAGCTTGTTTTCTCAGGATATAATGCGCACACGCACACCCTCGTGCCCCTACACACACACACACACACACTGGGGACTTGTGTTGAAGCCGGCGTTAGATGTCTCCCCCTTACGTGCCGCCAGCGAAAGTACTTGTAAAACCTCTATCTGGCTACACGAAGGAATACAGAAGCGCAGCAATGAAAAACAGCCCAGTGCAGCTCCTGGTTAAAACAATACATAGATTTTGAACCCACAAACAAAGAGCACTAATTACCATTGATAAGCTGCTATAAGATGAATACCAAGCACGGTAGTTGAGATCTGTGCCTCACTTCCTCTTTTTTTGCGGCATTATAGTGCGCAGCATATTGGCTCCTAGCGCAACTGTGAAAAAAAAAAGGGGTTGTGAGTACGTTAATGTCTGGAGGTTATTATCAGTAAAATTGTTTTTTTGTATATCAGTGCTTGCCCCTCCTCCTCCAAGTGTGATGGGCCTAGCCATCGCAGTGCCTCTGAGGCCTGGCGATGTGTGTCTCTCTGTGTGATCCTGCACACAGACCCCACGGGCATGCCCTCTCGGACAGCAGAGATAAACACTGCATGTTTGGCTCACCGGTTAATGTTTACAACAAGCCCATTTATTTTATGACACAACTGTTAAGAGTCAGCAGCAGGCAGGGGATTGAAAGAGATTATGTTCTGTGTATGCCCTGGATTGTGCCCAGTGTGCCATTCTTAGAGGTCCTGCCAGGGAACCGCCGGGAGCGGCAGAGGGACTGGGTACCAGGCTCTCCTTGGAAGGGGAGGGGCTGGGTATCTCAGGAGACATTTGTAATTGCCAGCAGAACGCTGGGATGGTATCACTGGGCCATGCACGTTTTAATACAAAATGAACGAGTAGGACAACACTCCCGCGCGCACACACTCTCTCGACCAGTTTTAGTAGAAGATTTAGGGAAATGCTGGATGTTAGAAGGTTTGCGGTTCCCTACAGATTCCAGAACTTTTTTCACAGAAATGTGAGGAAAATGTGTTATCAGTCAAAGTTTGAGATTTGCAAGGGACTCTGGATAAAACAACCAACCTGGTGAAAGCCACACAAGTCACCTCACTGTAGGTTTTCCTAGGTGTTTAGTTTTAAAAATTCACAGATTTGCTAGATTTTCCTAAGTGCCAGCTGAGATAGGGCTAAAAATCCACAGCTACCCGCTTAAAAAAAACAGGTAAGTTTTGAGTGAAAAAATTTGATGTATCCATGTTGCGGTTTGGGTCATTTCTTGTCATGGGCACTAGGCCTCCCTGCACAAGTAAGATGCCATTTTCATCAAAAGACATGTGGGAGCATAGAATAGTGGATATTTATTGTTACCAGTTCAATTTTGCTACATTCATTCCATCCAAATGTACACTATTATTTAAGAAAGATTACATTTTGGAAAAATACCCTCCAATTCATATGCTCATATGGGTACCCACAAATCCAGAGATGCACAAAAACCCACTGCTCATAAATTCCATATCTTGGGCCATCTCAGAAATACATAAGTTACCTTGATTCCTATTTTTCACTCTACATATGAATTGGTCTTTACTCAGTACACAATGACAAACCATTGTACGGTACAGTTCAGTTTTTGGCTCAGGGAACCTCAGGCTCTTGGAGAACCTACAAACCCTACATATCCCCACAGCCAAAAGTGTCTAGTGAATGCAATTGTTCATTGCTTTTGTAAATCGGCCATTGTGACAAAAAGTTATAGTTGAAAATATTATCACAAATGGCTGTTTATTTCTACTCATTTTCAATCGTACTTTATTTCAGCAGTTCGTTTTTTGGGGATCTACACATATGACCTATTTCAGAATTCAGAAAAACCAAAGGTGGTGATGGACGGAGCGTTGACAATACAAACACTCACCCCCAGTCAACTGATCTGGGTTTAATCCATCACCGTTCTTTAGCTCACTCCGCCACCCCAGTTCAGACATGGCCATATTTCAGAATTCAGAATGTTGTCTACTTTTCAGAAATATATAGCTTTGCTGGACCAATTGTGGGTTTCACACTGGTTTGCACCACAAACTGAAAGTAGATTGAAAGCACAAAAAATAAAAACAATTGGCTCCCTCTTTGAAAAATGCTAAAATTGTTTTTTTTATTCATCTTGACATGCTGCTGTAAGCATGCAGGCTTTAGCAAATTAAATCGTTTTTTTACCATCTTTATGAAAAAAACTAACACTTTTATCCAAAGCACTTATTTCCTATTGTTCCCCCCAAAAAACGCAAATTTGGCCTGTATAGCTTAATTGGAATAAAAATTTAAGGAGACCTAAGCGCTAACTATCCCACGTAGCTTAGAATGGCTGCCTGGGGGTGGCCTAGCAGCGAAAGGGATCGCCCGCTTTGAAAAACCTATACTTTTCTCAATTCTTTTTAATATTAGATAAATTACCCCAAAAATAGAGCACCAGTTGCTTTTTTGGTGGACCTGGCAGAAGAAGGAACCTGGCATGAAATTACCAATAACACATTCAGCTTCCCAGACACTGGAGCAATCTTGGCACAACCGATGTTTGCGCAGTTATGACAGTGTAGACGCTCAATACAGCCCTGGCATAAGATGACTGCAGATAAACAGAGCCCCAGAAGGGCCCTATGATTCAAAGCATCTCTAGAGGAAGAGCTGACCTGGCACATCAATTGTATAGGACTTGGAACGCCCAAGGCACCGGAGCCTGCCTGTCACATAGAGCAGGGTTAGTACATCAGATGGTAAAGCACATGGAACGCCACAACTATCCAGGCCCTGGCAGGGTCCAGTTGATGAATGACCTCCACATCTGCTGTGGTGTAGGCAGGGGGTGAGGGTTGGAGAAAGGGGCGCAGAGTTGGGGTGTTGATTGAGCTGATGGAAGTTTAGAAGGTGGTTTAAGTAGGCGGGCCTGTAGTTATGTAGGGCCTTGTATGAACATGTCAGGAGTCTAGCCTAGCATCTTTTCTATACAAGGAGCCGGTGGAGTTCCTGAGGGTAGGAGATGATGTGAGTTCATCTAGTGAGAACCAAGACGGGGTCTGGCTACAGCGTTCTGTATGGTCTTTAATTGTCATAGGAAATGATCTGCAATCCCAGCATAGAGAGCTTGCTGTAGTCAAGTCGCTGAAGATGAGGGCCTGGGTGATGCTGTATCTGTAGCTTTGGAGTAGCCATTTGAATATCTTATGAAGCATGAGGAGGATAAAGAAACAGGAGAAGGAGACAGAGTTTACCAAAGTCATCATGGTTAGCTTGTTGTCCAGAATGATGCCTAGGTGCCTAACATGATCAGTGGGGTTAGGAGTAGGTCCAAGTTCTGAGAGCCACCAGGATCTGTCCCATGGGGAGTTTTTGTTTAAAAAATCAGAACATTTGTCTTGTATGTGTTGAGGTTCAGGCAGTTGTCCTTTATTCAGTTGGCGACGTCAGTCATGCAGTTGTGGAAGTTTTGTGTTGGTATTGGTGGTGTCTTAGGAGCAGGAGAAGATGAGTAGTGTGTTGTCAGAATAGGAAATTATGTTGAGTCCATGGGTTTGGTGATGCTGGCAAGAGGTGTTCTATAAGTGTTGAAAAGGGTGGGGCTGAGCAAGGATCCTTGGGAAACCCCTTAGATGATTTTCTTAGGTTCAGAAGTGAAGGGGGACTTTTGGGGTTTCTTCTGTGAGGAAAGGGGCAATACAGCTGAGGGCAGCTCCTTGGATGCCTATGTTGTGCAGCCTTGTGATGGGTGAGAGGTGGGAAACATTATCAAAGGCTGCAGAGAGGTCTAGGTGGATCAGAGCAACAGTCTCTCCTTAGTCGAGCAGTACTCGGATGTCGTCAGAAGCTGTGATGAGGGCTGTCTCTTTGATGTGGTGGCTGCCGAATCGGGAATTGGAGGATTACTATATATATAGATTAATATCATGAGTTTCTACCCATTCTTGCACATCTTGCACCCATAGATTCACATTGAGGCCATTAGTGAAAGCCATGTAAGAGCTATTGTTTGTTTATTTCACTATAATGTTATGCCCCTCCTGTAATATTCTTCTACCTTGGTAGGCTATCATTATAGATGGAATCGCTTTAGGAGTTGAGCTCATTGAGTTAAGGACTCACTACTGATATCGCAGAGTGAGCTGCAGAAAATGATTATGAATACCAGCAGGGCTATCACATCCTTCTTCTTCCAATGTTGTTAAATTCAGTACTAATAAACTGAGCTATTGTAGGTACTAAGTTACGGCAGAAAATTTGTTCCGCTCGCGGAATTTTTGGATTTTCCGTGATGTCGCGATCCGCGATGATGCGATCCACGAATCTCAGGAAATCGCAGAAAATCCACTAATTCGTGAGCGGTACGAATTTTCATGGAAGCACTTACAGGGTTACAGCAATAGGTGCACAAGTTGAAGTTAATTTCTTTGTAACCGTTTACAAAAAGGGTTACAAAGAAATTAACTTCAACTTGGGCACCTGCTGTAACCCTGTAAGTGCTTTCTGAGCGGTGCCTCATTGCCTACTTGCAACTATTCTCTGACCCTACTCTGACCCTCGAAACAGGGTGAGAGACTAGTTATAAGTAGACAACGAGGCTCCTGTCACAAAAATTAAACCTCAACAGGAAGCACTTACAGATACAAATAATTAAAGCAGATGCCTGAGTTGAAGCTCAAATTCAGTAACTCCTTAATCAGCCCAAAAAAAAACTGCGCTTTGTCGAGGATCGGCAGGTGTGCGTTCTCCCCATATATACCATCGAAAATTAGCTATGATGCTTGATGGAGGCCTTTGCATTCTTGACTTTCACGGGCGCAAACCCCGTGACCAGGAGCTTCTTTCTCGTCATCTGCTGCTCTGATCGGTGTCTGACCTTTTATACATACACAAGAGGCATGTGAACTTGCATAGAAGCCCCCCCCCCCCGTTTGGCCCCGCCACTCACACTAGCGGTATGCACCGTCTTCCCGCCCTTTACACACTATGATGAACAGCTCACTCGAGGGACCCCGGCGCCCTTCGGCGCAATGGCAAAGTTAATCAGCCCAAACAAAATGTGCGCTTTGTCGAGGCTGGGCAGGTGTGCGTTCTCCCCATATCTACTGTCGAAAATTAGCTATGATGCTTGATGGAGGCCTTTGCATCCTTGACTTTCACGGGCGCAATCCCATGACCAGGAGCTTCTTTCTCATCATCTGCAGCTCTTATAGGTGTCTGACCTTTTATACACACACAAGAGGCATGTGAACTCGCATAGAAGCCCCCCCCCCCTGTTTGGCCCCACCAATCACACTAGCGGTGTGCACCGTCTTCCCGCCCTTTACACACAATGATGGACAGCTCACTCGAGGGACCCTGGCGCCCTCCGGCGCAATGGCAAAGTTAATCAGCCCAAAAAAAATGTGGCTTTGTCGAGGCTGGGCAGGTGTGCGCGTTCCCCCTATCTACCGTCGAAAATTAGCCTTTGCATTCTTGACTTTCACGGGCGCAAACCCCGTGACCAGGAGCTTCTTTCTAGTCATCTGCTGCTCTGATTGGTGTCTGACCTTTTATACACACACAAGAGGCATGTGAACTCGCATAGAAGCCCCCCCCCCCCCTGTTTGGCCCAGCCACTCACACTAGCGGTGTGCACCGTCTTCCCGCCCTTTACACACTATGATGGACAGCTCACTCGAGGGACCCCGGCCAGCGCGATGGCAAAGTTACACACACATGGTCACTGGAGGCAACTTTTCTGGCCCTTTATGCAGCTGTAGTGTAGCAAAAGCACTATACATTTAACTAACGAGGTAGCAAACCGTAGCACTTACCGATTAGCCAGTAGAAAGTACTCCAGTTAAGTATGGTGCAAATCGCAAAGAAATCCGCGATTTCGCGGGGAATCCGTGAATTCGCTGATTTTTTTGCGATTTCGCGCGAATTCACGAACCGCGAATTCGCAAAAATCACCCATGTTTAGTAGGTACGTTAGTCATAGTGCATTGAAACAGAGAAATGGTAGTGGCGAGTACCAAAGAAAAGCAAATGATTATTAATGTACTAGTCCTTGTAAAGGTAGAAGATTGTAGCTATCTGTTATGCTGGGGATACTTTATATTGAGCTATAGTATTATATCGTAGTGCGATAGTCATGCACTCTAATTTTTGCATTTTTATGCTATTCCTTTATACCACCCCATCAACAGCTATCATAATTCAGTACAAAATACTAAACAGAAGTGATGCTTTTCCTTTCAAACATTATGTCTAGACTCACATGCAAATGTTCAGCATGGATACGCACTATGATAAGTCTCACCATCTATGCCTTTCCGTTTTATTGTCCCAAACTGGGATCCCTACATGGAGTTTTTATGGGGTAGTTGTTTTGTTTAATTCTCTAGTGTATGAGGTGTATGAATTGTGATTTGCGATTCTTGCTAGTGGAAGAGAAGACTATATTTAATGTGTCATGTGTTATCTATTCGGGAGGAATATTCCATATCTTCTGTCAGATGTGATGATTGTCGGTCTTTATATATATTTTCGCTGTTTGCGATTACAACGCCCTGGGTTCCCCCCTCCATAACGCTGCCATTGATGCAATGTTTCATTTTCCTTCATACACGCCTAGTTTTTCTTGCTGCTCACAATGACTGGATCCGGCCAGCTCTCTTTGACAGTTTTATTGCTGACTCTTCCGTGCTCCTCCACGTCATCCCCCATGTATATTGTCTGTAAGAGACCTCACTGTTGGGCAGACCCCTTTGCAGATTTTCAGTATTTCATTGAGTCTGCAGGGCTTCACAATGTTCTTTGTTTTTCCCCCAATTCTCTTCCCAAAAATTAGGGCTCACCCTTCTCTCCAGGAAATCTGGCTTAACAGTGATTGCATCAGAACATGATTACAATGGTTGATGGCTTCTCTCTAGGCTAAATAATGAAGATCAAGATTTATATGTGACGAATATATATGCTCCCAACATGGATGAGCCAATATTCTGGCTTTCTCTTATTAAAAAACTAAATTATATCCCCATGGCTTAATATCGTTATTGATTCTAAGCCAGCCAGATACAGTCGAAAGCCGACTGTGGCGATTGACATTTTTGAAAATGAGACAGATGTCGACGAGCTGAACAAGAAAATGTATCCTTTTTTCAGAGGAAATGATGCTTTGGGCACATTTAAATTTGTCATAGGAGGTCAAATTATTTAACGTATAGCAAAAAAGAACACAGACATCAAGGACTCTTTACAATACTTGGGTGCAGAAATAACAAGCATTTACAATGCAATAGGTCTCGCAGCATTAAAGTTTGAGTTATTGGCATTGTGTATGACAATGCCAATAGTTATAACTTTCGTAAATGTGACACCTATTGCATTTGGACTGCAATATGTGTTGAGAGTGAGTGAGTGAGTGAGTGAGTGAGTGAGTGAGTGAGTGAGTCAGTGAGTGAGTCAGTGAGTGAGTCAGTGAGTGAGAATGAGTGGTGAGTGAGAATGAGTGGGCGAGTGAGAGAGTCAGTTAGTGAGTGAGAGAGAGTGGGTGAGTTGGTCAGTGAGTCTGGACAGTGAGTAAGTGAGTTAGTGAGTGGGAGAGTCAGTCAGTGAGAGTCTGGTAGTGACAGTGAGTGAGAGAGTGGGAGAGTCTGTCAGTGATAGTGAGAGAATCAGTGCGAGTGAGAGTCAGTGTGAGAGTCAGTGTGAGTGAGAGTCAGTGTGAGTGAGTCAGTGTGAGTGAGAGAGTTAGTGTAAGTGAGTCAGTGAGAGTGAGAGTTAGTGTAAGTAAGAGTGTCAGTGAGTGAGTGAGAGTTTGTGAGAGTGTTAGAGGGAGTGTGAGAGAAGGAGAGTCTGTGAGAGTGTGATAGTTAGTCACTACCTAATTGAAGTTCTGGGATGGAAGTGTCCTGCCCTGGCCTGTTTTTTCACAGTTGGATTCCACATGCAGATAGTCATACAAGAAAGAGAACACAAGGAACATAAAATTCAAAGTTTCATTAATCTTACCGCCGAGTCTATCGAACGTCGGGTGTCTGAAAACCTGAAGAATGCATCTGTGCCCTAAAATAAACTGGCCGCCGAAAACATACCCACACTCACCACCTACCTCCCAGCCTTCCTTGTAAAGCAACATAGGATATGTTATGTATTTGTAAAACCCAAGCTTCTGTAGGAATAGAGGAACACTTGGTGAACTAGATAAAAAGTACTTACTAAGCCGCAGATCAAAGTTGGCGCATTGTTATTAGTGCACTCCACGTGACGTTCCTGGGAACAGATCTATCATTTATAATGTAAGTCCGCTGCGTTCTTGGTCATTTTATTAATCAAAATGTACATCTGTATGGCTACAAATAATATGGTCACTATTCTATACACACCCCCGCAGTCACTGCATTACTTTAAACTTATTATGTGACATCCCTCGGTTGAGATTGTGTGTGAAGTAGACACACGGCAATGCACCATTGTTGAAGACACAAGTACACTGCCGGTCGCTTTAAAGCTATATCGGCACCACGCACGTCGGTACACGGAAACGACAGGACACGTAAAAAACAAAAACAGAAGACGGAAAGAATCCACGGACGGAATACACGGAGGACAGAGAAATCAGCAGCAGCATCCTAAATGCCCCCGGAAGTCCGCCGCGGCCGCCCCGGAAGTCAGGCACGGTCGCCTGTGACGGGGGCGGGGCCACATCCACACCGAAGGAGGAGGCAGGCAGAGTCGATGCGTCTCGCGGCTCGGGGCTCCTGTGAGCGGTGTAGAGCCCCGGGGCCGCGCCAGCAGGAGGTTGGGCGCCGCGTGCTCAGAGCAGAGTCCCCGACATTGGCCAGGTAAGTTCCAAAAGGCTGGGGGGGCTTGGTGCACTTGTGTGTGTGTGTATGCTTGTGTGTGTGTGTATGCGAGCGACGATGATGGCGGGGGAGGGGGGGCCTCGGTGCACTTGTGTGTGTGTGTGCGCGCGCGTGTGTGTATGTGTCAGGGGGGGTGTCTCTGTATGTGCGTGCGTGCATGGGCGCTTGTGTGTGTGTATGCGCATGCGTGTGTGGTGCTTCAGCTTCCCAGGAGACAGCGCCTGGCCACAGCGCGTGTTCCAGTTTCAAATCGCCTCCAAGGCCATGCACGCGGCCGGGACTGTCTCCTGGGAAGCACAGTCGCTAACAATAGATCTCTAGCGAGACACAGCGCTAACGCGCTGTGTTTTCGCTACGAGACCTAAAAATGAAAGAGGAAGTTTTTAGGCATACTAATAATAATGCCTACTAGAGGAAATTAAATCTGTAAAATACACATTTAATACAATTGTCAGTAAAAAAGCGAATCTTTTTGTACACGCCCCTAAATCAAAGGAGCTCCCCTTCCGTAATAGGACGGGTAAGGCACTTGCCAATGCACTTAAATCCCAAAACATAGGCAATCATCACAAGTTCATCACAGCTCGAGATGGTTCACAAAAAGTTACAACCAAAGGAATACTGGAGGTTTCTACGGATTTCTGCACAAGTTTATATAAGCCTCAGAACAAACTGAGCAAAAGTGGATTTTAAAATTTTCGGATATAGATAGAGAATGCTCTAATAAACCAGTTATTTTGGATCAGATTACCTAAGTAATAAATTCAATTCGCTCTGGAAAGGTTCCCGAACCTGATGGGTTCACAATTAATTTTTATAAAAAATATGAATTATCTCCCCATATTATTATTAAATATTGAATCAAAAACGTTTTGCTAAAATACCTGCTAAAAGACTGGAACCATCTAACCATACAACTCTCAAACAGGGTTAATCAGGGGCAGGCTTGTTAGAGACAATATGCGCACATTTTGTCACATAATTGAAAAAGGCCACCTCTCTTTGGCACCAACAGCGTTGATTGCTCTTGACGCCAAAAAGGCTTTCGACAAGGTCTCCTGGCCTTTCCTTCGTGCAGTTCTGGAATCTCACAACCATGGTACCCGGCCACCCCCCACGCCGTACGGCTCCTCAGCTGTAAAGCACGTCTCTGACCCGGCGCCGC
This sequence comes from Lissotriton vulgaris, assembly GCF_964263255.1. NCBI lineage: Eukaryota > Metazoa > Chordata > Amphibia > Caudata > Salamandridae > Lissotriton > Lissotriton vulgaris. The sequence goes on from NC_141694.1 coordinate 1,884,429,316, forward strand.
AGGTTCGCCCCTGGCCTCGGCGTCCCCCTGCCGCTACCGTTGCTGTTGCACACACTTGTGCCTGGACTGTGTTTTTTTCTTTACTTCTGTAGATGTGGTATTTCTCGTATTTTCCGTAGCTGCCCTTGCCGCTACCTTTGCTGTTGCCCACACCTGTATTTGAACTGTGCAATTTTCTTTCCTATTTCTATATTTGTGGTATTTCTCGTTTTTCCCATAACTGTTGTATCCCTCTGGTGTGCCCCCCCGCTACCCGCTTCCTGCCGCTGCTCCCTCGCGGCCCGCCCTGCCCGTCCCTTTTTCTTCTGTGCCCTCTGCCCATTGGCCGCCCGCTCCCGCCTCCCAGCTGCTCCTCCCTCCCACTTGGCCTCATATGGAGGCCGCGCGGCGAAGGTGAGTGTGACCTGACCCCATGCCACCCCCCACGCCGCACGGCTCCTCATCTGTAAAGCGCGTCTCTGACCCAGCGCCGCAGGTTCACCCTTGGCCTTGGAGTCCCCCTGCCGCTACCGTTGCCCACACTTGTGTCTGAACTGTGTTTTTTTCTTTACTTCTGTAGTTGTGGTATTTCTCGTATTTTCCGTAGCTGCCCCTGCCGCTACCTTTGCTGTTGCCTAAACCTGTGTTTGAACTGTGCAATTTTCTTTCTTATTTCTATATCTGTGGTATTTCTCATTTTTCACGTAACTGTTGTATCCCTCTGGTGTGCCCCCCGCTCCCTGCTTCCCGCCGCTGCTCCCTCGCGGCCCCGCCCCACCCTGCCCCTTTTTCTTCTGTGCCCTCCACCCATTGGCCGCCCCGCTCCCGCCTCCCAGCTGCTCCTCCCTCCCACTTCGCCTCATTTGGAGGCCGCACGGCGGACGTGCGCAGCGGGCACGCCGAAGGCGCGCCTAAGGCAAGCCCGTCTGCGCCCGTCCGCGCCTGGTCCGCGCCCAGCGCCAGGACACCTGGCCCTCGTCGAGGCCTGCCCACCCGACAAACGTACGATGCTGCCACCCTCCACGCACTCAACGCCGACCGGAACCCCGCCTGCTACTGAGTCAATCCGAAACGCACCCACAGACCCTTCACTTGCCAAACCTGCAAATTCACCTACCTCCGGCCCAGCCCAGAACCCACCAAGCCCAGCACCAGCAACCATCACCTCAAGTGCATCCTGCTCAACACCCGCTCCATCCACAAGCACGCCATCGAACTCTGGAACCTCATCGACACAACATCACCAGATGCCGCCTTCCTCACAGAAACCTGGATGAACGCCTCCTCAGCCCCCGACATTGCCATAGCCATCCCGGATGGCTACAAGATCACCCGGAGGGACCGCGTCAACCAAACCGGAGGAGGCATTGCCATCGTCCACAGAGACACCATTTGCATCACGACTAACTCCGACGACACCCTCACCGCCGCCGAGCACCTTCACTTCCAGATACACACCGACCCCCAGACCACCCTCAGAGGCACTCTCATCTACAGACCCCCGGGACCACACACACAATTCAGCGAAGCCATTGCAGACTTCGTCAGCCCGCACGCCCTAAACTCTTCAGACTACATCCTCCTAGGGGACCTCAACTTCCACTTGGAGAATAACAACAACAGCAACACCGCCACCCTGCTGGACAACCTCGCAAACCTCGGACTCAAGCAACTGGTGAACACCCCCACCCACTACGCCGGCCACACACTTGACCCCGTCTTCTCCTCCAGCAAGCACATCTCCTTCAGCCACTCCACCGGACTACAATGGACAGATCACAGCTGCGTCCACTTCAACTGCAGGAGAACCACGACCCACCACCACCCGCAACAGGTTCCCCTCAGAAGCTGGAGCAAGATCACCGCCGACCAGCTCACCACCTCCCTTAGCCAGAACCCTCCCACCAACACGACGGACCCCAACGAAGCAGCCCGGAACCTCACACAGTGGCTCACCAACTGCACCGACGACCTCGCACCACTGAAGAACCCTCCCAGCAGACCTGGCAGCAAGAAAGCCTCATGGTTCACCAATGACCTCAAAGACTCCTAGAAAAGCTGCCGCACCCTCGAGAAAGCCTGGCGCCACGACCAGACAACAGAAAACATGACAGCCCTCAAGAACGCCAACCGCAAACACCACCAGCTGTTCCACACCACCAAAAAGACTACATTCAAAGAACGGCTGGACAACAACGCCCACAACAGCAAAGAACTCTTCAGCATCGTTAAAGAGCTCTCCAACCCCAGCGCCTGCAACAACGACATCACACCCTCGCAAGACCTCTGCGACTCACTCGCCTCATTTTTTAACGCAAGATCGCCGACATACACAGCAGCTTTGACGCACAGACCACGCACCCAACCACCGAACCAGCGCCCCCCACCACCACCCTCTGCACCTGGACCTTGGTCAGCACCGAAGACACCACCCGCACGATGAACACCATACACTCCGGCTCCCCAACCGACCCATGCCCACACCACATCTTCAACAAAGCCGACTCCATCATCGCATCCCAACTCCGGGACATCATTAACAGCTCCTTCGCATCCGCCACCTTCCCGGAGAGCCGGAAATATGCCGAGCTCAGCGCCCTCCTGAAGAAACCCACCGCGGACCCCACGGACCTCTAGAACTTCCGCCCCATCTCGCTCCTCCCCTTTCCTGCCAAAGTCATCGAGAAGACCGTCAACAGACAACTCTCCACCTTCCTTGAGACAAACGGATACCTCGACCCCTCGCAGTCCGGTTTCCGAGCAAACCACAGCACCGAGACCGCACTTTTTGCAGCTACCGACGACATCAGGTCCCTGCTTGACAACGGGGAAACAGTTGCCCTCTTCCTCCTGGATCTTTCAGCAGCCTTCGACACCCTATGCCACCGCACCCTGATACAGCGCCTCAGCAACACCGGTATCCAAGGAATGGCCTTGGAGTGGATCATCTCGTTCCTCGCCGGAAGAACCCAGAGAGTTCGCCTTCCCCCGTTCCGATCAGCGGCCACCGAAGTCATCTGCAGTGTCCCGCAAGGATCCTCGCTCAGCCCCAACCTCTTCAACGTCTACATGAGCCCCCTCGCAGCCATCGCACGCCAACACAACCTCAACATCATCTCCTATGCCGACGACACCCAGCTGATCCTCTCCCTTACCAACGACCCCGCCACCGCCAGAACCAGCCTTCAGGAAGGAATAAAAGACGTTGCAGAATGGATGAAGCTCAGTCGTCTGAAACTGAACAAGATGGAAGTCCTCATCCTGGGACCATCCCCCTCTGCCTGGAATGACTTTTGGTGGCCCCCGGCCCTGGGCACCGCCCCCAAGCCAACGGACCATGCACGCAACCTGGGCTTCATCCTGGGCTCCTCCCTCACGATGACCAAGCAAGCCAATGCCGTATCGTCATCCTGCTTCAACACACTGCGCATGCTCCGAAAGATCTTCCGGTGGATCCCCACCGAAACCAGGAAGACGGTCACCCAGGCCCTCGTTATCAGCCGTCTGGACTACGGGAACACCCTCTATGCTGGAACCACAGCCAAACTCCAGAAAAGACTCCAGTGCATACAGAACGCTTCGGCACGACTCATCCTGGACATCCCCTGTCACAGCCACATCTCTGCCCATCTGAAAGACCTGCACTGGCTCCCCGTCAGCAAGAGAATCACGTTCAGACTCCTCACCCACGCACACAAGGCTCTCCACAACATGGGCCTCAAATACCTCAACAGCCGCCTCACATTCTGCACACCCACCCGCCAGCTCTGTTCCGCCAGCCTCGCCCTCGCCTCCATCCCACGAATTCGCAAAGCCACCGCCGGAGGAAGATCCTTCTACCTGGCAGCCAAGACATGGAACTCCCTCCCCACTCACCTACGGCTGACCCAGGACCACCTCTCCTTCAGGAAACAACTCAAAACCTGGCTGTTCGAGCAGTAGCGTCCCCCCCCTCCCAGCGCCTTGTGACCCTAGCAGGTGAGTAGTGCGCTTTACAAATTTATATGATTGATTGATTAATATGGTTATGGCTTCATATGCTAATCCCAAACCTAACATTAGTGTTAACTACATCACTTCTACCTTTTTCAACCTCCATTAAGGTACGAAACAGGGTTGCCCTCTTTCTCCCTTGTTATTCCTAATCACCAGTGACCCTTTACTTGCACTTCTTAATTTGTAAATGTAAATAAATGTAAATGTAATTGAGCTTATATAGCGCACAGCTACCCGCAGTGGGTGTCCCGGCGCTTGCTTAGGGAACCCGTCCTGATATTCCCCTGTGTGATAGCCCCAGCGGGTATCCACAAGGTGAAAGTCAGGCATCCCGCCGCGAGGGGCCGTTGTGGAGATTAAGCAAGCTATTGCCCAGAGTCGCAGAGTGTGAACCCGTGAGTCGAGAAGGCACCGTAGCGAGAATTATCGAGTCCATGGAATTTTTAGCCCAAGACCCGCCAAGGTGGGGAATTGAACCCTGGTCCAGGACCGATCTCGGCTTCCGGGTCTGCCGCCTCTAACCCCTGAGCCACACTTCTCCAATTTGTCAGCAGATATAAAATGTCTCCAATTTTGGTCCTAGACATATAAAACTGCAGCATATGTGGATGATGTTCTTATTTTTAACGACAATATTGAAGATGCGATTTCTAGCATCACCAGCATTATTCAGGGGTTTTCTCATGTTTCCAAGTAGACCCTAAATAAAGATAAGGCTGAAGTCTTTCCTTTGAATCCCTTATGCTTCTCCTCACATTTAGGTAACTTCGGTTTTAAGTGTCACCCAGTCGACTCAAATATCTAGGGATCTGGTTCTGCAAGGACTTGTCTGAAACACTTAGATATAATGAATGCCAGACCATTTTTAAAGTTAAGGATCTACTTTCTTACTGGCCACCTAAATTAATTTCACGGTGGGGTATGCTTCAAGCACTCAAAATTATGATAACGCCCATTGTGAATTTTGTATCCCCTAGGCTCCCATGAAGTTGTCCAACACTTTTATCCAGGATATTGATAAAATAACCTCTACATTTTTATGGAGAGATAAAAAAGCGAGGATCTCATACAAAGTTGTCAGGAAGACCTTTGATTTGGAAGGGTGCAATCTCCCGAAACTTCAGCCTGTTCCAATAAGCCTTTTTTAGCAATGCAAGGTGCCTTATAGTTTACTTCAAACTCTTTGTACTCTCCAAGATGGGTAGAGAGAGAAAGTACTCTTTGTCCTTCTTTTAATCTTTCCACCATCTCTACAATGTCTAAGAGGATAATAACTCCTTTGGCTGCTGTTTGTGTCGAAAAATACAGCCACTATCATTATTCATGGGATACCTCACTGCATCTGCTGCACTAATGGTAGCTCTGCCACTGGACTCATCAGCCAACTCTTAGGAAGTATAACCGCTAGCGTTGCTCTGACTGAAGAACATCTTTAGCCTCTGACAGGTACTGTAGCATGGATTGCCCAGAAAAAACAGCACCTTAAGCACACAAGTAATATGGCACATGGTTCAATTCAACTGACACATTTACAGTCCTGACATGAATGAGGAACAGCACAAATGAGCAACCCTGGCACTAGGCAGACTAAGACAAAACCGAAAGATACTTCAATGAGTTAGGTACTTACTATTCAGTTGGTTTATTTTGTGATCTATTGGTTCGGTGTCCTGGTGTGATTGCACTGGAACTGGCCCTTGCCACAAAGGTTTCCCAGATTTATAACTTATGTTATTTCTCTTGTCTATTGTTTCTACCATACACATTATATTTTGATGGGAACTTACAACCCATTGCTACAGAAATTGCATTTTGAATTGATTGTAAGTCCAACTCATTTGAGGACCACCTCTAAAACCTATTGACTTTTTAGAGATTGCACATCCAAATATCAAGTTTTTATATCAACACATGAAAAGATTAAATCCAGAATATCATGTACCACTCTATAGTCATGGTAAAAGCATGAGCTACCTTTGATCAAACCTAAAAGTAGGCATGGTTTTCATAATGTGAGAGGTGGCTGTGCCTAAAAAGTCCCTCCCAGGTAGTGACATCACTTCCACCCCCATGTGACTAAGAAGTGGCGACAAAACCGAGCTGCTGGTGGTGGGAAAATCCTCCTCCGCATGGTCCCACATGTGGTGGCCAGCGGAACTGGGCAGTCTACCTTGCCCTGTGGCTTCGGTGCAGAATTTGGGCATAACGTTGGATTCCAACCTGTCATACAAACCTCATGTGAACAAAATCACAGCAGATGCTTCAGCATACTGAGGGTTCTTCAGAAGGTCCTTGATCTTCTTCCCTTGGACTCAAGAAAGACAATAGTTCATGCCACAGTCACCCCCATCTGGACTATGGGAACGCCTTGTTATTGGGTCTGAGCAAGAAGAGCACACACCAGCTCCAATGTGCACAAAACGCCTCTGCGCGCCTTGTGCTCAAGTTACTGCGAAGAGCCTCAGGGAAAATGGCCTTGACTAGACTCCATTGGCTCTCCATTAGGGAGCGAATTAAATTCAAGGCCCTTTGCTTTGCCCACCGCATAGCCCATGGAACTGGCCCAGACTATCTGCACAGTCTACTTAAAATACATCGCCCTACCCGGAATCTTAGATCTTCTGGCACGATGATGTTTAAAATTCCTAAAATAACCAGAGCCAAAATGGGCGGCTCCTCGTTCAGATACCTGGCTGCGAAAGGCTGGAACGAACTCCCCATTGAGATGCGGATGGAACCTTCTGAAACAAGATTTCGAGGAAAATTGAAAACTCTCCTCTTCCCCCGAATCTGATCCCCCTTCTCTTCCCTTTGGCCCAGTCCGTTGTCCCCTGTATTCATCCCTCCAGGTTCCTTTGCAGTTTTCAGCGCGGGGACACTCTGTTCTGAGTAACCAGGCGCTTTACAAATGGCTTCTATTCTATTCTATAAGTGCTGTCACCTGTGACTCCTGACCCGGAATTCTTGCCATGAAGTCATCAATGGCGCCTGAGACAAAAATTATGTTGCCCCTGCACTATCCCTGCCCACCATGGTAGTAACATAACTTTCAGTCCATGTGGCCAGGAAGTGATGTCACACCCATGTCACCTAACCCAGAAATCCAACTAACGTCACTCATGGCTCCGTACCCAAAAGTCAACAATTGTGAGAGAGATACCCTTCTAACAAAAAGGAACAGAGTTTTATATACATACAAAATAAAAGGTGTTGCAACTTCCCATCTGGCAATGGCAGCCTCAATCAATTGTAATAATTATCAATAGTATTCACACCACTACCAGAAAAAAAGCTTTTAGAAGCTAGATCTCGTCATAGTGCAGGCTGATCTCACTCGTACAGCCGGATAAATATTACAATTGATTGAGGCTGCCATTGCCAGATGAGGAGTGGCAGCACCCAATATTTAAAGATCCTGGTCATGAGATCAAAGGTTATGAGAAGAGCTCGGTCTGCGGTAATCAACCATAAGGTTGTATGATGTGCGCTGCCTATTTCACCTGTTCAGGTAGACCTAAGCATTGATGCCTCCGATGATGAAAACCCATCTGAAAATAACTTTGATGATGTGGAAATTGTGGAAGAATCTACACATGTTCCTAACTCGTGTATCTAGATGTGGGGTTTATGGATGAACTCCTTTCTGATGCTACTCTCATACAGAGACCACAGACAAACCCTGATGCATGTTATGTATCTATGGAAGCTGTGTTTTTAAAGCCTGACTGTATATCGATGGACTTTCACAGTAGCCTTGAGGAGCGCATTTGAAGCGGAAGCTTCGGCCTCCTAAACTGAAGCCGAAAATATCTCTGCTCTCCTCGGCAATCGGGATGCTGAAGAAAGCATTCTTCAAGTCTATCACCGAGAACCAAGTGGCTGAAGCTGGAATCATAGTCAATAGGGCAGTGATATCAGGGACAACTGGAAACTGTGGCACAACTATTTTATTTACCTCTCTAAGATCAATCGCAAACCTGTAAACAGGTGGCTGGGAAGGGTCAGTACGCTCAAAACAGGCAGGACAGGACTATTACAAACGTTGCATCTTGTTTCTTCAATTACATCTTTTTCAATTAAATCATAAATGATCGCTAACAACGCTTTTTCACCTTCGCTAGAGATCTTGTATTGGGGAATGCGCGGCATTCTAACATTGGCTTTCAATGTCAGAACATATGGCGGTATTTCCAAAAGGCCAACGTCGTTAGGGCCAGTAGCCCAAAGAGCATTCGGAAGAGAAGACAATTCGATCGGAAGTGTATCTTTCGACAAATACATCGGGGAGACCACTATCTTGCCCAGTGAAAGTTGCACTCCCAAAGGAGAGCAATACAACGTCGCATATAGTCTTTTCGACAGATCCATTCCTAAAAGGTTCTCCCCGCAACCTGTCATCAGAATAAGGGGTGCTTCGAATTCACAGGGTCCTACAGAAAGGGACATAGGGCTAGAAATCAGGTTCCTAACTGGGGCGCCAGAAAAACCTACTGAAACATTTATTTCGCCAGACACAGGTGCGCCAGGGAGATTTGAGTGCATAATAGAACTCTTCGTAGCACCAGTATCCAACAGAAAAGGTTCTAACACACCTGATGTAATCACCGCAACATAAGGTCCGCTCTGATCTACTGGAACTGAAACAACTCCCTCTCTTTGTCTATGGCTGTCCTAGCAATCATTACCATCCATTTCCTCATCTTCGACGTAATAATCGTCCGCATAGTATTGTGCTGTCCTACCAGACGCACCATTCTGCTGATCAAAGCTATTCATAGAATTCTGTGGAGGCAAGGAACGCGCATTCTGAGGAAATCTCGCTCTAGGAGCTTGCTGAAAACCTCGACCTCTCACACCAGAAACACCATTCGTACGCTGTAACAGGACAGAACAACTACTCTTAAAATGACCTTCCTCTTTACAATACGCACACTGATTAGGGCCTACAGGAAAATGCTGTTGAGAAGGCTCGAACCTTTGCGAGTTTCTCTGATACTGCTGACATTGCTGATAATCGCGCTGATTATTACGAGGTGGATAGGCTTACTGCAAAAGAACCTTAGTCTTCAATTCTTTAGTCTTTCTGTCCGCTTTCTCCATGTCATCCTTGCGTCTATTTTCATAGTACTGGGCCGTAGCTAAAATCTGCGCTGACGTGGAAACAGCCCAAGCACTCTCAGAGTCTTTCAGCTTATTACATAACTCAGGAAGCAAATTATGTACAAATTTGTCGACGAACAATCTCTGGCCACCCTCAGTAGCCATGTCCTGACCACTATGATCTACAAAGGTCTCTTCAAACCGCGTGAAAAAGTCAGACACAGTTTCGTCTTTCTTCTGCTTACATGCAGACAACTTGTCCCAATTGACACGCACTTCAAGCATCAAGGTCTTCAGGTAAGTAATAATTCTACCAGGCAATTCAGTAATGATATCGTCAGGTTTAGCACCTCCTACGTGTCTATCATTCGCAGCACGAAGATTAACCCATGTCTCACCTAATTCGTGCGCATGATCCTCATGACGAATCTTACCCCAAATAGGCTGTGGAACAACGTTCCCAAACAACATATCTATGTCTGCCAGATTCATGATACATGAGCACACAGTCTGAGTGAACTCTTTGTAATACCCTGTCGGATTTTTGCGTGGATCAGGCAAAGACTGTTTAATAGCTAAAACTTCAACACGCTTCCAAGGAACATGTACCCACACACGCTGAAAGTGTGCAACAACATTTCCATCTTGGGGTCTCCAAACCGGAGGAACCTCACGCATCGGATATTGAAGCACTTTACTCCTAACCGACAAATCAGACTCAAACAATCGCTCAGAAGGAGTGTCACTACGAAACAACAAAATAGTCGCAACTGCTCTCCCAACATCATTCGGACCCACAACGGTCCCTTTCGCAAACTCCGAACGTATACGATACTCCTCATCAGGAGCTTTACCTACTTCCTCAACCCATTGTTCATGGAGGAATCCACACATCGTTTCAAAAACGTACCGTTGCTTTGGCTCTTCCCATTGAAGGAAGACATCCATAACACCCTCAAGATCATACTGAGAAGCGTACGTAATCCACTTACGCACCAAATGATCCAAGACTGTACGTTCATCAGTATCAGGCAACTGACTACGCGATTGTCTACGCTCACTAACTGGAGACATACCCAATTGTCCCCACAAAAGAGAAAGGAAACCTGAAAAAGCAGCAGTCATTTTCCGTCTAACAGAAGGGGAAGGTGAAAGAATAAGAGAAGACCGAACAATAGTAGAAGAATCCAAGGTCGAAACTGAAGGAGTAGTGTAAATAGGCGTAGGAGTAGCAGATGAAGGAGAAGGCAAAGTTGGCGGCCCTTGAGAAGGCTGCGCCAAAGGAGCAGTAGCCAACGGAGGAGGAGCTGGCTGTGGAGGAATTGCAGGTGGCACAACAATCGGAGGTTGCAAAACTACAACTGGCAGTGGCGGTGCCGTAGCATTTTGTGCATAAGGGGGTGGCGAACTTAATAAATGCGACATTAAAGGATCTTTCTCAAGATCTTTCTTTACTTCTTGCTCTTCAGGTGGCAAAAATGGGTAGCACTTGTCTACCGCTAACTTCTTCATCCTAAGCATCTGTTCGCTTTCTTGTTCTTCCTCATTATCCCTAAACGCAACAGCAGCTTGTACCATTGACATACCTCGTTCTCGTTTATTTTTCTTTGCTAATTTCATTTCTTTCTGTTTGGCTTCTTTGCGCCATATGGGAAAAGAGTCAAACATTGCCGGCCGGGCTTTCTTCTTAAAAAGTTTAACTTCGAGATTATCTAAAATCTCTGTTTCAAAACTACCATAACGGGGCCACTGTAGGACGCCGTCTTTCCTGGTATATCTCACCCAGATGTCGTTATAACCAATGGGGCCCACTCCATGCTTCACATATAATTCATAGGTCGGAGTTCCAATCGGAGGAACCGGACACGAGTCCTCCAATCGGGAATCCCTGTTAGAACCACAACAAAATATCTTTCCAAGTCTGCTAAGACCAGGCATCTTCGCTCACTAGTCTAGCTTCAATCTTCAAAGGATTATCGAATACGATAGCCTCGTGAAAACACGAGTCCCTCGGCTTTGGGGCCTGCAGGTACCAAATCAAAGCGATCCCGAAGGATACCAAACTAAGAACCAAACTAAGAACTGGGAGACGCTCCACTTATACTTAACTGAGGTATCGATGACGTCACCAGAAGACTCGTCTATCGTTTCGCTCTATCAATCATCAATGGTCCAAAACAGGGCGATAGTCAGGGCAGCAGTCCTTCGTAGCCGTCGGGAAGCGGGGAACCTCGCAGCAAAGTCTTTCGGACCACGTCGACATGCAGGGGTCGATGAAGTGGCGGCCTTCCTCCAGAATTTTCACACGAAGCTCCTCACGAACCTCTGGCTTGGACCGGTACCGCTGATATCGCCCTACGTTGGGCGCCAACTGAAGTACCGGGTTTTTAGGAACCCAGCGGTGCCAGGGAACACACCGAAGACTTCGAGTCCTTCCTGTTTCAGACTACAGTAACACAGAGTCTTCTTGGTGAAGTCAAATATCGTATTTATTCGCTGCAATTACTAACAGGTATCCTAGTAGTACAACACGGTGTATGTTCTCAGGAGACTGCTCAATCTTACAAAGCCAGCCTTCTCTTTTTATACAAAATATTATGCTTTAGGCAAACATTCCTTATTTTACAGTTGACCATTGAAATATTTTCACTACAAAGAAAAAGCAGAGTCATGATGACAAGCCCATATTTCAGTTTGTCCAGCCCGCAATCAATTACCCGGCAAGGTCCAGTACTTTCATCAGATATCGACGGACCCCCAATAAAAATGGGTACCTCCTCCTCGTAAAGCAAGTCATAAAGAAAGAAACAGGGACAGGTGTGTGTAAGATTAGGCATGGTTTGTGTGTGATGAAAGGTTTATGGTATGTTGTGCCTTGATACTAATCTCACTCGGCCACTGGGAAAGGAACTGGCCGAACAGGTTTGGCTTCAGGCATTGGAGTCAGCTTGCCCAGGTCACAGAGGAGTCAGCACAGGTGTACGTGTCCTTCAGACTTGTTTTTGGCCTTAGTCATTGCCTTATGTGAAGGCAATCACAAAATGGCTGCCGTTCACAAAATGGAACCCGAGGGTTCAGAACGGAAACACTGATTTCAGGGTGATTTCGTCACTCGAATATGACGAAAATGCTTGTGCACGGTATTCTAATCATTCTTGGTCTTCTGATACCAAAATCGTCATGATGCGACAATTTTTATTAACACGGGTCCAGAATTTTCAGTACCACAGGCCAACAAAATAAAAGTGGCCTCTCAATAGGTAATTAAATAGATAATAAACGTCCAATGTTTGTAAATTGGGCAGTTTTGAATACGCTGTATAAGCAGTTTTGCAAGGTATGGAAGACTGCATTGATTTGGACTTGCTGAAGGCAATGTTTGTTCAATACCTGAGAAGTAAACAATAAAAAGTGGTCCACAAACACCCAAAAAACAGCCACACACAATGACCCGTCAGACCCACCCATCAGGCACAGCTTCTTTGCCCAGTGGGCCAGTCTAACCCTAGTACTAAATAAGGGTTCACAAGAGCCAAGACAATTCATACAAACCAAAGACAACAGGTGCTCGGTTCTCACATTTTTCTTGGGAGGTGAAGCTGAGTTGATCCTTCAGATACTGGATAGTGTCTTTAGCAATGGCCAGTGGATCAAACTGATAAGAGATTCTGCAGATGTATTTTTGCAGGGCGCTATCATTTTGGAGGCTTCATTTGTCTCCTCAGTCCTATTACAAGGCAGCCTACTGGAAGAGGTTGAAGTTAAAGTGTCACTTGCCAAAGGCCAATTGCCAAGATCAGCCTCATTTTCCTGTACGTATTATTCCTGCATGCATGACATCACTTTCTCAATAGAGAAACAGGTTAGGACACAAATCTAAAATATTTTCAAATATGAATGCAACAGGAAAAAGCTCCAATTGGCTCAAGGAGATTTCATAGCTTGAGCATCTTCCTCTCTCATCCACTCCTGTAACATATCAATCAAATCTCAATATTAGTAAAACAACCAATCCAATGACAGCTTTACTAATGCACATCCTTTATACATGAGATCAAAAAGGGAAAAGATTCTTACTTGGCAGTTTGAAGACAATCATCCAATGTAAAAACCAAGTGCTCAATAGCATACTTTCCCCTTGTGGGCACTATTATAAAGGACTTTCACCAAATCAGAATCGCCCAGGCTTTGACAGGTGTGGAGGCTTGACCTGTGTGTGGCATAAGGACTTTCAGGGGTTGGAGTCACCACAAACAAATCAATCATGAATGTAACATGGGGGGAGAAGAAGGGCTCTGGTACAATGTCCTCTCTTATCACTTGTTCCACCAGTGCCCGCGCTGAATTCAGCACAGCCATTTTATGTCAAATATATTCACACCCCCCTGAAATAAGGAGTGTAATGGAGGAGTGTGTGGGAAGAGGCTTTTGGTGCTAGAAATTCCTTGAGCAAGCAAAATAAAGATACCATAGAGCAGGTTCTCCAAGCCAACAAGATTTTAGCTATTTTAGCTTAACTTCTTTAGTCTGTTCTATTTTAATTAGTTAGCTTAAACTGCTTTAAAAGAAATCCTAATTTTCTTAACATTTTTAAAAGGTAGTTTTAGAAAAAAATATTCATGAATAAGAGCACCAGTTGCTCATTTAGTGGACTGGTAGAAGAAGGATCTTTGCATGAAATCAGCAATAACATTCAACATCCCTGGCACTAGAGCATTCTTTTCACAAGAGATGTTTGTGCAGTTAGAGCAGTGATGGCACACAATCCAGCCCTGGCATAGGATGACTCCAGGTAAACAGAGCCCCAGAAGGCCAAGGGTCCCTGTGATTCAAAGCATCTCTTGATGAAGAGCAGACCTGGCACATAGAGCAGGGCTAGTAAATCGGATGGTATGGGGCTTGGAATGCCGCTGGCACCAGAGACTGCCTGGCACATAGAGCAGGGTTAGTACATACGATGGTAGAGGTCTTGGAATGCCCCTTTCCCAGAGACTTCCTGGCATATAGAGCAGGGTTGGTACATCAGATGGTATGAAACATAGAACACCCCGGGGACCAGAGACTGTCTGGTCCATGGAGCAGTGTTGGTACATCAGATGGTATAGGAGTTGACATGTTATGTTATGTTAGGAGGATTTATAAAGCACATGGCTGCCCCAACATTGGGGTATCCCAACAGTAGCAGACAAGGGGGTTCAGAGCGAATGAGCTAAGTGGAAGAAAAAGCCAGGGTGTAATTAATTTCCTAAATGCCCAATGATCTTGTGTGCTCTGCGGAGAGGGGCTTCTTTCAATAGGGCGGGGGCCAATGCCTTAAAGGAGCGTCCACCCGCTCTTTGCCTGCCACTCTTGGAGTACTAGCCATGTGCAGATTGGCAGAGCACAGAGCCCGCCCTGGAACGTATTTAGAGCAGAGCCCTTGCAGGATTTGAGGGGCTTGGCCATGTAAGATCCTATGCGTGGTTCAAAGAGTCTCGAACTGGACTCTCTGTTCAATCGGCAGTCAGTGGAGGCGGCGAAGGAGATGGTGAAGCATGAAAGTGCTTCGGTAGGGCGAAAAGGGTATGTGCTGCCGTATTCTGTGCCCGTTGGAGTCTTTTGATGACAGCTTTATTAACTCCAAGTAGGAGCCCATTACAGTAGTCCAGACAGGACAGCACAATTGATTGGACAATTGTTTGGCGGATAAATGCATCAAAGAATCACAGGATGGGTTTCAGACCGCGTAAGAGGCGGACACAAGTAACCTCACTTTTTTCACTTGGTTTTGGAATTAGAGGGTATTGTCCATAAGGACCCCTAAGTTCTTAACTGCCATTTTTGGTTAAGGAGAAGTGCCTATAGCCTTTGGCCATGATTGATTGTCCCATGGATGGATATCCCTACCTACCAGGAGCACCTCAGACTTGGTAGAGTTCAATTGTGGGCAGTTGCCTGCCATCCAATCTGAGATGGCCAGAAGGTCCTCCTGGAATTTTACTTGTTCCTGTTTAACATTGTTAGATAAGGTAAACACCAGCTGGGTATTATCAGCGTATGATACCATCTTGATGTTCCGTGCTTTCGCCAAGAGGGCCAATGTATGGACATCTACGTTAAACAGTGTGGGGCTCAGGGCAGAGCCTTGCGGGACACCACAGCTGAGGGGGCAGACAGTGGATCGATAGAGAGGGGCGTGGATCTGAAAGGTGCGCTCAGTCAGGAAAGATGCAAACCAGGCTAGAGCCTTGCCTTTGACCCCATTCTTCCCCAGCCCTTGAAATCGGCAGTCAGTGGAGGCGGCGAAGGAGATGGTGAAGCATGAAAGTGCTTCGGTAGGGCGAAAAGGGTATGTGCTGCCGTATTCTGTGCCCGTTGGAGTCTTTTGATGACAGCTTTATTAACTCCAAGTAGGAGCCCATTACAGTAGTCCAGACAGGACAGCACAATTGATTGGACAATTGTTTGGCGGATAAATGCATCAAAGAATCACAGGATGGGTTTCAGACCGCGTAAGAGGCGGACACAAGTAACCTCACTTTTTTCACTTGGTTTTGGAATTAGAGGGTATTGTCCATAAGGACTCCTAAGTTCTTAACTGCCATTTTTGGTTAAGGAGAAGTGCCTATAGCCTTTGGCCATGATTAATTGTCCCATGGATGGATATCCCTACCTACCAGGAGCACCTCAGACTTGGTAGAGTTCAATTGTGGGCAGTTGCCTGCCATCCAGTCTGAGATGGCCAGAAGGTCCTCCTGGAATTTTACTTGTTCCTGTTTAACATTGTTAGATAAGGTAAACACCAGCTGGGTATTATCAGCGTATGATACCATCTTGATGTTCCGTGCTTTCGCCAAGAGGGCCAATGTATGGACATCTACGTTAAACAGTGTGGGGCTCAGGGCAGAGCCTTGCGGGACACCACAGCTGAGGGGGCAGACACTGGATCGATAGAGAGGGGCGTGGATCTGAAAGGTGCGCTCAGTCCGGAAAGATGCAAACCAGGCTAGAGCCTTGCCTTTGACCCCATTCTTCCCCAGCCCTTGAAATAAGATCTCATTGGAGACATTTTGAAAGGCTGCACTGAGGTCAAGTAAAACCAATGCAGAGGTGTTACCTTCATCCAGCAGAGCTCGCAACTGCTCTGTTACTGCCAGTAGGGCAGATTCCGTGCTGTGTCTCGACTGGAAGCCATTTTGTGATCCGTCCAGAATCTCATTTGCTTCCAGATAGTGAGTCAGGATGGTGCTTACATGGGACCACAGGCAATGGAGACTGCCTGGCACATAGAGCTGGGTTGGTACATCAGATGGTATGGCACATAGAACACCCCATGCCCTATAACCAGTCTGGCACATAGAGCAGGGTTAGTAAATCATATGGTTTGGCACATAGAATGCCGCAGGGCCAGAGACTGCCTGGCACATGTAGAACGATTAGTATATCAGATGGTGTGGCACACACAATGCCCAATGCCCCAGAGACTGCTTGGCACATAGTCATGGCTTTGTACATCACATGGTGCGGCACGTAGAATGTCCAATGCCCTATAACCTGCCTGGCACATAAAGCAGGGTTAGTACATCAGATGGTGTGGCACGTAGAACGCCCCATGCACCAGAGAATGCCAGGCGCATAGAGCAGGTATGGTACATTAGATGCTATAGCACATTGAATGCCCCTGGCACCAGAGACTCCCTGGAAGATACAGCAACTTTGGTCCTGGAACTAGCAAATCTTGCAGGAGCACAGCTGGAGAAAAGAGCAGCATCTGGTACCTGCAACTCAGCGGAGCCGTGACCAAAAATGGACCAACATCGCCATCATCACCGGGGCATTTCTAAAGCCTTACGGGATACTACCTCTGTTATGTAGAAATATCAATCAGAGAACCCACTGCTTTTTCAAAATCTTTTTCATGATTTTACCTTTTAAACCTTTGCAGTAATGAGCAGAATCCCAACATTACTGCCACAACAGGCAGGCATTGGCATGTTAAAAAGTATAGTCACATGTTAAACAGTCAAGCATGAACTCTAATATATAGATTTACATCAACACTACACTGATTGATTTCACCTACAGCGATCGACTGTTAGGTGAAAACATTAGGATATTGTCCTGCTCAGTTTTATCACCTCTTCTTGCTCTATACAGATTAATATCTTGAGTTTCTCCCCATTCTTGCTCATGTTTTACCACAAATTCAACTTTGAGGCCATTAGTAAAAACCATTTACCAGCTGTACAACTTGTCACTAACAATAGCTCTAGGGACATCAACGTGATATTACCATTCCTAGATTTAGTTTTCAGTCCCTGTAAACATGATCTGAGCTGCCTACCTTGTTCTGTCTTATGCTTTTTGTTTATTCTACTTTAGTTATATAACCCTCCCTTAGTATTCATCTGGCCTATTGTAGGTCTGTTAGTTATAGTGCATTGAAACAGAGAAATAGTAGTGGCGAGCACTAAAGAAAAAAAAATTATTATAAATGCGCTGGTCCTTGTGAAAAGTGGGCCCGTGTGATATTTCAGTTACACTAGTATAATTTTGTTTAATGTCAGTACTTTTGTGTTAAGCTTGCTATATGAATTCCAGAAATGATGTTATTATGCCACACCACTTGATTTCATGCCGTTCTAAGCTAAAATTGTGCAAGCAAACATGTTGTGCCAAATCGCAGATTCTGAATTTCAAGTAAATGCTGTAAACCAAATGACACACACTTTGCATGTGAACAGTGAAAATCTGCCCTGGCCCAATGGAAATTCTGAGGCACAGCAGAGCCCTGACAAATACAGCAGCCCTTGACAAAGGACATTTGTAGCACAAGTCCAGCCATGGTAGAGACAGGAGCCCTTGCAATACAGTATATTGGTTCAAGTGCAGTGCTGGCATGTACAGAAGCCTGGAGCTGGAAGCAATATGATCTAGGTCAGCCATAGCAAAGGTTCACCAAGCACACTAAGCATCCCTTGGACATGCGAAGAACTGCTACACAACACAAACACAAGAGCGTTGTTGCCACAAAAATAGAATTTCAAACGCGTGCAGCCTTGTATTTGTGAACTGCACTCCTCACACGTGCAGTAGCATAGAAAGGATGGCTTGGGCCCAGATGCAGTCATGGATAATATCCCATTTCGCTGTAGTTTGTGTAGAAAAATACAGCAACTAACAGGGTTCATGGGACACCTCACTGCACCTGCTGCACTAATGGTAGCTTTGCCCCTGGACTCAAGAGCCAGCTCTCATGAAGTATCACAACCACAAGCACATCTCTGACCTAAGGACACCTTTGGTAAAGGTGAGATACTGTGTCATGGTCTGCCTAAACAAAACAGCCACCCTAAGCACACAAGTGATATGCCACATGTCTCAATTCTACAGGGACATTGGCTGCTCTGGCATGAATGAGGAACAGCACAGACAAATGAGCAACCCTGGCACTGGGCACACTGAGAAGCAACCAGGAAGATACTTCTGAGATACAACATTCTTACTATCTAGTTGCTTTCTTGTATGATCTTCTGGTAATGTTGTTCTAGTGTGATTTTAATTGGAACTGCTCATTGCCACGAAGGTTAAACATGCAGAATGGATAACCTATGGTATTTCTCTTGTCCAATGTTTCTACCAAACATGTTATGTGTTTATGGGAACTTACAACTTATTTCTGCCAAAAAGGAATTTTGGAATTAGTTGTAAGTCCCTCTCCTTAGAGGACCAACTCTGAAACCTATTGAATTTTGGCGGTTTATATCCAAAACATTGAGCTTTTATATCAACACATGAAAAATATAATCCAGAATATCATGTACCACTATACTGTCATGGTATGAACATAGGAAGAAAAGTGGGATAACTTTATTCAAACTCAAAAACTGGGCATGGCGTGTATAATGTGAGCGGTGCCCCAAAAGTCCCTCCCAGATAATGATGTCATTTCCATTCCATGTGACCAAGAAGTGATGTCACCTGTGACTCCTGACCCAGTATTGCTCCCCTGGAAATTAAGTCATCAATTGTCCCGAAGACAGAAATGATGTTGTCCCTGCCCCATCCCTGCCCATCATGGTAGTAAAGTCACTTTTGGTCCATGTGACTGGGAAATGACGTCTCAATCAATCAATCTACTTGTAAAGCGCGCTACCTACCCGTGAGGGTCTCAAGGCGCTGAGGGGAGAGGGTGCCACTACTGCTCAAAGAGCCAGGTCTTGACGAGTCTTCTAAAGGTGAGTAGGACTTGGGCCTTCTGTAGGTGGGTAGGGAGGGTGTTCCAGGTCTTGGCGGCGAGGTAGGAGAAGGATATGCCACCAGAGGTTGTTCGTTGGATGCGGGGGACGGCAGCGAGGGCGAGGCTGGCGGAGCGGAGCTGGGGATGGGGGTGTAGAAGCTGAGTCTGCTGTTCAGGTAGGCTGGTCCGGCATTGTGAAGTGCTTTGTGTGCGTGGGTGAGGAGCTTGATGGTGATCCTTTTGTCAACGGGGAGCCAGTGTAGATCTCTCAGGTGGGGGGTTATGTGGCAGCGACGGGGGACGTTGACGATCAGTCGGGCGGAGGTGTTTTGGATGCGTTGTAGTCACCGTAGGTGTTTGGCTGGGATTTCTGCATTGAGTGCGTTGCCGTAGTCCAGTCTGCTGCTGACGAGGGCCTGTGTCACCGTTCTTCTTGTTTCAGTCGGGATCCACTTGTAGACCCTGCGTAGCATACGGAGGGTATTGTAGCATGAGGAGGAGACGGCGTTGACCTGTTGAGACATGGAGAGGGAGGAGTCGAGGATGAATCCTAGGTTGCGTGCATGGTCGATGGGTGTCGGTGCTGTTCCCAGTGTGGTAGGCCACTAGAAGTCGCCCCAGGCTGAGGGGGTGGGTCCGAGGATGACTACCTCTGTCTTGTCCAAGTTCAGCTTCAGGTGGCTGTTCTTCATCCAGTCGGTGACCGCCTTCATTCCCTCGTGGAGGTTGGTTTTTGCGGTGTCTGGGTCCTTGGTGAGGGAGAGGATGAGTTGGGAGTCGCCGGTGTAGGAGATGATGTTGAGGTCGTGTTGGCGGGTCACTTGTGCGAGGGGGGCCATGTAGACGTTGAACAGTGTCGGGCTGAGGGATGAGCCTTGGTGGACGCTGCAGATGATGTCGGTGGCTTCGGAATGGAAGGGCGGAGGGCGGACGCTCTGGGTTCTGCCATGAAGGAAGGACGTGGTCCAGTCGAGGGTCTTCTCTTGGATTCTGGCTTCTAGGAGGCGTATTTTAGCATGCGATGGCAGACCGTGTCGAAGGCGGCTGACATGTCCAGGAGGATGAGGGCTGATGTTTTGCCATTGTCTAGTTGGCGTCTGATGTCGTCTGTGGAGGCAATGAGGGCCGTCTCGGTGCTGTGGTTGCGTCTGAATCTGGACTGGAATGGGTCCAGGATGTTGTTGTCTTCGAGGTGGCGGGTCAGTAGCATGTTGACGATTTTCTCGATGACCTTCGCTGGGAACGGGAGCAGGGAGATGGGCCAGATGTTTTTGAGGTCCTTGGGGTCTGCCTTGGGCTTCTTGAGGAGGGCGTTGATTTCAGCGTTCCGGGAATGTTGCTGTTTCGAAGGAGATGTTGATGACCTTCCATAGTTGGGGTGCGATGGCAGCGTCTGCTTTGTTGAATACCCTGTGTGGGCATGGGTCTGACGGAGATCCTGAGTGGATGGAGTTCATGACCTTGCGCGTCTTGTCTTCGTTGACGTTGGTCCAGGAGGTGAGGTGGTTGGCAGCAGTGGTGTTCACAGGGGAGGTGGGGTCTGGCATAGTCGGAGCGATCTTGGTGTTGAAGCTGTCGTGGATGTCGGCGATCTTGCGATGGAAGAATAGGGCTAGTGAGTCGCACAGTTTTTGTGAGGGTGGTATGTTGTTGGTGTTGGCGCTGGGGTTGGAGAGTTCCTTTACGATGCTGAAGAGCTTTTTGCTGTTGTGTGCGTTGTTATACAGGCGGTCTTTGAAGGAGGATCTCTTGGCTAATCTGATGAGGTGGTTATGTCAGCGAGTGGCTTCCTTGTGGTCTGCATGCCTGTCTGGAGTGCGTTCATGGAGCCATATCTTCTCCAGTTTTCAGCCATGTCCCCTGACCCAGAAGTCCAGCTGATGCCGCCCTTGGCTGTGTGCCCCAAAATCCTGTCCGTAAATAACACACCTACTATGTGGCTTGACCCGAAGTAATATTCTTGAAGTGATATCCCTCATGGCCCATTGTGAACAGGAAGTGACATCTTAAAAAGTGAGTTTTTTTAGCTAGAGGTAGATATGAATGGGGGTCTTGAGACAGTCCCATCTAAAGCCTGTCTCTGGCTGTGGGAGGGAGATCCACCTGCACTATGAAGAGATCTAGCTTCTCTGAGATGCTTTTTTCTGGTAGTGGTGTGAATACTATTGATAATTATTGCAATTGATTGATGCTGCCATTGCCAGATGGGGACTGGCAGCACCCGATATTTAAAGATCCTGGTCATGAGGTCAAAGGTTATGAGAAGAGCTCGGTCTGCGGTTATCAACTGTAAGGTTGTGTGATGTGCGCTGCTAATTTCTCCTGTTCAGGTAGACCTAAGCAGTGATGCCTTCGATGAGGAAAAACCAGCAGAAAATAACTTTGAGGATGTGGAAGAATCTACAAATGTTCCTAACTTGTGTATCTAGATATGGACGAACTGATTCCCGAAGCTGCTTTCATACAGAGACCACAGACCAACCCTGGTGCATGTTATGTATCTATATTTAAACATAAATTAATACTCTGTCATTCTTTCTTTTTTAACTGAAGAATGCATCTACAAAAACCGTCAGTGCCGGCAGTTAAATTTTTACTGCTTCTGCTGTTCAAAACAGAATGAAAGTTCTGCTACCTAAAGTAGAGAGATGGGAGGAACTGTGCTTAGTTTCATTATATTTGCAACTTTGAAAAGGAAGCCTTGTGAGTTATTTCAGTAATAAGGGATGGACCAAGAAATGTATGAACTATTGAGTACCACAAGCAGGGGTGCAGCTTGCTCAGTAAGTGGGGGGGGGGGTGCGCTTCAGATTATCCAACAATTACGCAGGGATATAATGTTTAAATACATTATACAACAAGCAGGGTGCCTGAGAGGAGCTGAATGGATATTGGAAAGAGAGAGGGATACAGATTGGTAGGAGTACTAAGAGAGAGAAACACAATATTTTGAGGACCTTCAAAACTGAGAGGGAGAGAGTGTGTGTGTGTTTTTGTCTCTGTGTATCTAAAAAAAATCCTGGCAAATCTGACAGACACCTCACCATACCTGACTAAAAGCACCTGTACCCAACTATTTATCAGAAAATACATTTATTAGGGGGACCTAACACCCCAAACACCCCGCCTTAATCTACGTCCCTCGCTGCGAGTGTATCATGCATACCAGTTATAAGCACGGAGTCAGGGACAGCCTATTTAATGCCATTACTATTATAACCCAAGAAAAAGCAAAAATGGTGACCTAACGCCAATGCATCTATTTAAAGCACGCTGACAAAATCCCATACTGTGCTACTCTGTGTATAAAATGGTAGGCATGGGTGACCGGCAGTTAGCGCAGTAAAATATCCTTTTTGAAAAGGAGCAGAGGTGGATTTATTGCTTATTACTCATATAAGTGGATTAAACGATAACATGCCGTGGAAAGCTATCCCTTTGGGTTGATTGATTCCCTGTTTTTCAGCACTTATATCCCTCCACTGACATGATAGGTATAACGTCCAAAATATTCATGTTGTCGTATCAGGCTTACTCATATCCTGGTCCTTTACACATAAATTCCTCCTACTGACACAACCAAATTGAATGTGATGCACCAGCACGACTAACACTCAGTTTGACACAGTATGCCGGATTCTTTACATTCATAAGTACCCAATTAGCTAAACATAAGGGTCAACTTAACTTCTACCGATTGAGCCAGGCACCAAAAATACCAGGCATGGGAATGCTACGCAGCCACTCACACTACACCTGAGCCATTGCCATTTCCAAGTACTAGAAAGGGTAAAGATGTTTTGACGTCCATCTTCATTGTCCAATCGTGTTTGGCGCTTGAATGCTGTGATGTTACCATGCGGTGGTCAGGACCGCAACATCTCTGGGGTCCCTCACATGTCCTCCTGAGGCTTGAGTGATCACCGAACCGGAATTGTTACCTGCTGTAATTTTTAAACTGCACCTCTTTAAAATAGCTATGTACTTTATTTATTTTTTAAAAGAGATACAACTTGAGTACTTTGCACACCTACCAGATTGCACACTACTCCCGGGGTCCCCATTAGTAGTGCAGAACCGCCATCTTGGGAGATCTCAGGGTAGAGGGCAAGTCTTGTACCCCCTGATTATATTTAAAAAGAGGCTGGCGTGAGCACGCTCATTGAAGCCCTCTTGAGGCTTGAGCCGGAAGTGACCACCGAAACGGTATTTTTACCCACTATAATTTTTAAACTGCACCTTTTTAAAATTGCTCTGTACTTTTTTTTTTTTAAAGAAATACAACTTGCATACTTTGCACACTTATCAGATTGCTCACTACTCCCGGGGTCCGCAATAGTAGTGTGGGACCCCCATCTTGGGAGAACTCAGGGTAGCAGGCTAGTCTTTGCCCCCCTGATTATATTTAATAAGGGGCTGGTGCGAGCGCGGTCATTGAAGTCCTCTTGAGGCTTGAGCCGGGAGTGACCACCAAAATGGTATTGTTACCCACTGTCATTTTTAAATTGCGCCTTTTTTTAAATTGCACCTTTTTAAAATTGCTACTTTTTAAAATTGCTCTGTACTTTCTTTTTTTTTTTAAAAGAAATACAACTTTCGAACTTTGCACACCTACCAGATTGCTCACTACTCCTGGATTCCACATTAGTAGCATGGGACCGCCATCTTGGGAGAACTCAGGGTATCAGGCTAGTCTTTGACCCCTGGATTGTATTTAACAAGAGGCTGGCCCAAGCACCACTCTGCCCATTCTGCTGCTGGTAACCCTATTTTGACGCACTTCTCTAGCAGAATGCATATGTATTCAACTCGGCACCTGGCCTCCACATGCCCGATTCACCTTTCTCGATTGCAACACGGAATTACCGGAACTTCTGTTTCAGCAGGTTGAAGAGACACAAAACACCAGTATTGACTGCGCCTCACTTAATGAGGAAGAGGAAATTAATATCGCATTCATTACCGAATCCTGGACGGAAGACGCTTCCGTTCCAGATTTGGTTCAAGCAACTCCACCTGATTATCTCTGTTACACATTAAATAGGCCTTACAAGACAGGGGGTGGCTTGGCAGTTATCTACCGCAAGCCAGTAACTGTATCTTTTTTCGCTTCGTTGAATGCCGAATGTGAAGGTCTGAATTTTTGTTTCTATCTCTCGGACCATTATACCTATAGAGGCACCCTCATTTATAGGCCACCGGGCCCCAGAAGCATATTTATAGCACAAGTTGGCAATATGCTCGAAAGTGGTCTTAGTGCCAGCTCACATACTATATTAGGAGACTTAAACTTCCATCTGGAGGCCATTGCTGACCCAGATACCACAAACCTGCTGGACCTAATGAGCAATCTTGACTTAAAGCAATTGGTCATTGGCACCACTCACAAGGCAGGATACACATTGTACGGCATTTTTTCTAACAATGCGCAACTGCGGTACACAGGCCTTCTCCCTCTGGTCTGGTCAGACCACAAGGTGGTGCTATTTGAGTCGACCATGCCTGACCGGAACACTAGGAAACCAGCAACTAAACAGCTGCTGAGCAGAGCATGGAATAAGGTAAAAGCTGAGAAATTACAGGAAGTGTTAAACTCCACATCATTCACTCTATCTACAGATTTGGATGAGGCCACACTCCTTAGTACTAATTGCTGGAAGCAGCTGGTAATAAGCTTGAACCCAAGAAACTCTGTCAACCCAATAGGGCACGACCCTCCTATCCCTGGTATACTTAAGAACTTAGAGATCAAAAACTGGCCAGCAAGCACCTTGAAAGAATCTGGAGGAAGGAGTACAATGATAAAGGAAAAAAATGATTACAAAATAGGTCTAGCTCAGTACAAACAGATGCTTCAAGAAACAAAGCAAGAGTTTAAAACAGTAACCACCTTAGCACATCCTGCACCTCCTCCCATTCCGGCTAGCCAGGAAGTTTGTGATAAAATAGCTAAATCTTTCTTTGACAAAGTAGAGGCCATTTTCGCCACATTTATTAGCTCAACAATCAAAACGTCCTCGGACCACACAGCCGATCCTAAGTTAAGAACGAGCTCTGACCACAATTTGATAAATTTGTCCCGGATAAAACATCAGATATTCCCAATCCTCTCATGACGGTGAAATCAGGCTCACCATATGATCCATGCCCAGTTTCTATACTAAGGCTAGCACCCGTATCAGACATTTTAACCTTGACTTCCATCATAAATGCCATGTTCACGGAAGGATATTTTCCCAAAATTTGGAAAAGGGCGTCTATGCTGCCCCTGCTTATTAAAACGAGTCTAGACCCTAAAAGACTCCAATAATTTGATACCTATCTCTAGACTTGCGCTCCCTGCAAAAAACGCAGATAAAATCATGAATGCTCAACTTAGCTCTTTCCTGGAAGTTGCTCAGGTGTTGGATCCCATGCCGTATGGGTTCTGAGGGGGGCACAGCACGGAGACAGCCCTGTTAAATCTACTGAAGAAATCAGGGCGACACTTGACCGGGGAGGCAAAACCACTATGATTATGTTGGACCTCTAAGCAGCCTTTGATACGGTCCATCATGCTTTGTTGATGGACCGGCTGCAAGTGAAATGAAATGAATGAAATGAAATTTGATTTGTAGAGTGCATGGCTGCCCGAAAGCGTTCCAGCGCTTGCTTAGGGAACCCGTCCTGGTATTCCCCTGCGAGATAACCCATTACTGGGCATCCCCAAGGTGAAAGCCAGGCATCCCGCTGCGAGGGGCCGTTGTGGAGATTAAGCAAGCTATTGCCCAGAGTTACAGAGTGGGACTCCATGATTGGAATAGGCACCGAGGCGAGAATTGTCAGGTCTGGGGAAATTTGAGCCCAAGACCCGCCGAGGCAGGGAATTGAACCCTGGTCCGGGGCAGATCTCTTCATCAGGGTCTGCCGCTCCAACCACTTGAGCCACACTTCTCCACAAGTGATTGGAGTACAGGGCTCCAAACCGTTTTCTTTGCCCTGTGGTGTCCCCCAGGGGTCATCCTTGAGTGCAACAATTTGTAACGTTTATGTGTCACTGTTGGCTTCCCTGATCCAATCCTATGGTTTCAGCCTGACCTCATATGCAGACAACACCCAAATTGTGGTGTCGCTGCGGCCAGGTAAGCTGCAGGGCACAGCGTCCCAATTCCATGACTGCATGATTGCTGTGGGTAATTGGATGGCCCAAAATTGCCTCAAAATAAACAACAGCAAAACGGAGGTCGTGTTGTTTGGAAATGATGCCACGCATTGGATATTGAAGCACTTTACTCCTAACCGACAAATCAGACTCAAACAATCGCTCAGAAGGAGTGTCACTACGAAACAACAAAATAGTCGCAACTGCTCTCCCAACATCATTCGGACCCATAACGGTCCCTTTCGCAAACTCCGAACGTATACGATACTCCTCATCAGGAGCTTTACCTACTTCCTCAACCCATTGTTCATGGAGGAATCCACACATCGTTTCAAAAACGTACCGTTGCTTTGGCTCTTCCCATTGAAGGAAGACATCCATAACACCCTCAAGATCATACTGAGAAGCGTACGTAATCCACTTACGCACCAAATGATCCAAGACTGTACGTTCATCAGTATCAGGCAACTGACTACGCGATTGTCTACGCTCACTAACTGGAGACATACCCAATTGTCCCCACAAAAGAGAAAGGAAACCTGAAAAAGCAGCAGTCATTTTCCGTCTAACAGAAGGGGAAGGTGAAAGAATAAGAGAAGACCGAACAATAGTAGAAGAATCCAAGGTCGAAACTGAAGGAGTAGTGTAAATAGGCGTAGGAGTAGCAGATGAAGGAGAAGGCAAAGTTGGCGGCCCTTGAGAAGGCTGCGCCAAAGGAGCAGTAGCCAACGGAGGAGGAGCTGGCTGTGGAGGAATTGCAGGTGGCACAACAATCGGAGGTTGCAAAACTACAACTGGCAGTGGCGGTGCCATAGCATTTTGTGCATAAGGGGGTGGCGAACTTAATAGATGCGACATTAAAGGATCTTTCTCAAGATCTTTCTTTACTTCTTGCTCTTCAGGTGGCAAAAATGGGTAGCACTTGTCTACCGCTAACTTCTTCATCCTAAGCATCTGTTCGCTTTCTTGTTCTTCCTCATTATCCCTAAACGCAACAGCAGCTTGTACCATTGACATACCTCGTTCTCGTTTATTTTTCTTTGCCAATTTCATTTCTTTCTGTTTGGCTTCTTTGCGCCATATGGGAAAAGAGTCAAACATTGCCGGCCGGGCTTTCTTCTTAAAAAGTTTAACTTCGAGATTATCTAAAATCTCTGTTTCAAAACTACCATAACGGGGCCACTGTAGGACGCCGTCTTTCCTGGTATATCTCACCCAGATGTCGTTATAACCAATGGGGCCCACTCCATGCTTCACATATAATTCATAGGTCGGAGTTCCAATCGGAGGAACCGGACACGAGTCCTCCAATCGGGAATCCCTGTTAGAACCACAACAAAATATCTTTCCAAGTCTGCTAAGACCAGGCATCTTCGCTCACTAGTCTAGCTTCAATCTTCAAAGGATTATCGAATACGATAGCCTCGTGAAAACACGAGTCCCTCGGCTTTGGGGCCTGCAGGTACCAAATCAAAGCGATCCCGAAGGATACCAAACTAAGAACCAAACTAAGAACTGGGAGACGCTCCACTTATACTTAACTGAGGTATCGATGACGTCACCAGAAGACTCGTCTATCGTTTCGCTCTATCAATCATCAATGGTCCAAAACAGGGCGATAGTCAGGGCAGCAGTCCTTCGTAGCCGTCGGGAAGCGGGGAACCTCGCAGCAAAGTCTTTCGGACCACGTCGACATGCAGGGGTCGATGAAGTGGCGGCCTTCCTCCAGAATTTTCACACGAAGCTCCTCACGAACCTCTGGCTTGGACCGGTACCGCTGATATCGCCCTACGTTGGGCGCCAACTGAAGTACCGGGTTTTTAGGAACCCAGCGGTGCCAGGGAACACACCCGAAGACTTTGAGTCCTTCCTGTTTCAGACTACAGAAACACAGAGTCTTCTTGGTGAAGTCAAATATCGTATTTATTCGCTGCAATTACTAACAGGTATCCTAGAAGTACAACACGGTGTATGTTCTCAGGAGATTGCTCAATCTTACAAAGCCAGCCTTCTCTTTTTATACAAAATATTATGCTTTAGGCAAACATTCCTTATTTTACAGTTGACCATTGAAATATTTTCACTACAAAGAAAAAGCAGAGTTATGATGACAAGCCCATATTTCAGTTTGTCCAGCCCGCAATCAATTACCCGGCAAGGTCCAGTACTTTCATCAGATATCGACGGACCCCCAATAAAAACGGGTACCTCCTCCTCGTAAAGCAAGTCATAAAGAAAGAAACAGGGACAGGTGTGTGTAAGATTAGGCATGGTTTGTGTGTGATGAAAGGTTTATGGTATGTTGTGCCTTGATACTAATCTCACTCGGCCACTGGGAAAGGAACTGGCCGAACAGGTTTGGCTTCAGGCAGTGGAGTCAGCTTGCCCAGGTCACAGAGGAGTCAGCAAAGGTGTACGTGTCCTTCAGACTCGTTTTTGGCCTTAGTCATTGCCTTATGTGAAGGCAATCACAAAATGGCTGCCGTTCACAAAATGGAACCCGAGGGTTCAGAACGGAAACACTGATTTCAGGGTGATTTTGTCACTCGAATATGACGAAAATGCTTGTGCACGGTATTCTAATCATTCTTGGTCTTCTGATACCAAAATCGTCATGATGCGACAATTTTTATTAACACGGGTCCAGAATTTTCAGTACCACAGGCCAACAAAATAAAAGTGGCCTCTCAATAGGTAATTAAATAGATAATAAACGTCCAATGTTTGTAAATTGGGCAGTTTTGAATACGCTGTATAAGCAGTTTTTGCAAGGTATGGAAGACTGCATTGATTTGGACTTGCTGAAGGCAATGTTTGTTCAATACCTGAGAAGTAAACAATAAAAAGTGGTCCTCAGACACCCAAAAAACAGCCACACACAATGACCTGTCAGACCCACCCATCAGGCACAGCTTCTTTGCCCAGTGGGCCAGTCTAACCCCAGTACTAAATAAGGGTTCACAAGAGCCAAGACAATTCATACAAACCAAAGACAACAGGTGCTCGGTTCTCACATTTTTCTTGGGAGGTGAAGCAGAGTTGATCCTTCAGATACTGGATAGTGTCTTTAGCAATGGCCAGTGGATCAAACTGATAAGAGATTCTGCAGATGTATTTTTGCAGGGCGCTATCATTTTGGAGGCTTCATTTGTCTCCTCAGTCCTATTACAAGGCAGCCTACTGGAAGAGGTTGAAGTTAAAGTGTCACTTGCCAAAGGCCAATTGCCAAGATCAGCCTCATTTTCCTGTACGTATGATTCCTGCATGCATGACATCACTTTCTCAATAGAGAAACAGGTTAGGACACAAATCTAAAATATTTTCAAATATGAATGCAACAGGAAAAAGCTCCAATTGGCTCAAGGAGATTTCATAGTTTGAGCATCTTCCTCTCTCATCCACTCCTGTAACATATCAATCAAATCTCAATATTAGTAAAACAACCAATCCAATGACAGCTTTACTAATGCACATCCTTTATACATGAGATCAAAAAAGGGAAAAGATTCTTACTTGGCAGTTTGAAGACAATCATCCAATGTAAAAACCAAGTGCTCAATAGCATACTTTCCTCTTGTGGGCAATATTATAAAGGAATTTCACCAAATCAGAATCTCCCAGGCTTTGACAGGTGTGGAGGCTTGACTTGTGTGTGGCATAAGGACTTTCAGGGGTTGGAGTCACCACAAACAAATCAATCATGAATGTAACATGGGGGGAGAAGAAGGGCTCTGGTACAATGTCCTCTCTTATCACTTGTTCTACCAGTGCCCGCGCTGAATTCAGCACAGCCATTTTATGTCAAATGTATTCACACCCCCCTGAAATAAGGAGTGTAATGGAGGAGTGTGTGGGAAGAGGCTTTTGGTGCTGGAAATTCCTTAAGCAAGCAAAATAAAGATACCATAGAGCAGGTTCTCCAAGCCAACAAGATTTTAGCTATTTTAGCTTAACTTCTTTAGTCTGTTCTATTTTAATTAGTTAGCTTAAACTGCTTTAAAAGAAATCCTAATTTTCTTAACATTTTTAAAAGGTAGTTTTAGAAAAAATATTCATGAATAAGAGCACCAGTTGCTCATTTAGTGGAATGGTAGAAGAAGGATCTTTGCATGAAATTAGCAATAACATTCATCATCCCTGGCACTAGAGCATTCTTTTCACAAGAGATGTTTGTGCAGTTAGAGCAGTGATGGCACACAATCCAGCCCTGGCATAGGATGACTCCAGGTAGACAGAGCCCCAGAAGGCCAAGGATCCTGTGATTCAAAGCATCTCTTGATGAAGAGCAGACCTGGCACATAGAGCAGGGCTAGTAAATCGGATGGTATGGGGCTTGGAATGCCGCTGGCACCAGAGACTGCCTGGCACATAGAGCAGGGTTAGTACATACGATGGTAGAGGTCTTGGAATGCCCCTTTCCCAGAGACTTCCTGGCATATAGAGCAGGGTTGGTACATCAGATGGTATGAAACATAGAACACCCCGGGCACCAGAGACTGTCTGGTCCATGGAGCAGTGTTGGTACATCAGATGGTATAGGAGTTGACATGTTATGTTATGTTAGGAGGATTTATAAAGCACATGGCTGCCCCAACATTGGGGTATCCCAACAGTAGCAGACAAGGGGGTTCAGAGCGAATGAGCTAAGTGGAAGAAAAAGCCAGGGTGTAATTAATTTCCTAAATGCCCAATGATCTTGTGTGCTCTGCGGAGAGGGGCTTCTTTCCATAGGGCGGGGGCCAATGCCTTAAAGGAGCGTCCACCCGCTCTTTGCCTGCCACTCTTGGAGTACTAGCCATGTGCAGATTGGCAGAGCACAGAGCCCGCCCTGGAACGTATTTAGAGCAGAGCCCTTGCAGGATTTGAGGGGCTTGGCCATGTAAGATCCTATGCGTGGTTCAAAGAGTCTCGAACTGGACTCTCTGTTCAATCGGCAGTCAGTGGAGGCGGCGAAGGAGATGGTGAAGCATGAAAGTGCTTCGGTAGGGCGAAAAGGGTATGTGCTGCCATATTCTGTGCCCGTTGGAGTCTTTTGATGACAGCTTTATTAACTCCAAGTAGGAGCCCATTACAGTAGTCCAGACAGGACAGCACAATTGATTGGACAATTGTTTGGCGGATAAATGCATCAAAGATTCACAGGATGGGTTTCAGACCGCGTAAGAGGCGGACACAAGTAACCTCACTTTTTTCACTTGGTTTTGGAATTAGAGGGTATTGTCCATAAGGACCCCTAAGTTCTTAACTGCCATTTTTGGTTAAGGAGAAGTGCCTATAGCCTTTGGCCATGATTGATTGTCCCATGGATGGATATCCCTACCTACCAGGAGCACCTCAGACTTGGTAGAGTTCAATTGTGGGCAGTTGCCTGCCATCCAGTCTGAGATGGCCAGAAGGTCCTCCTGGAATTTTACTTGTTCCTGTATAACATTGTTAGATAAGGTAAACACCAGCTGGGTATTATCAGCGTATGATACCATCTTGATGTTCCGTGCTTTCGCCAAGAGGGCCAATGTATGGACATCTACGTTAAACAGTGTGGGGCTCAGGGCAGAGCCTTGCAGGACATCACAGCTGAGGGGGCAGACACTGGATCGATAGAGAGGGGCGTGGATCTGAAAGGTGCGCTCAGTCAGGAAAGATGCAAACCAGGCTAGAGCCTTGCCTTTGACCCCATTCTTCCCCAGCCCTTGAAATCGACAGTCAGTGGAGGCGGCGAAGGAGATGGTGAAGCATGAAAGTGCTTCGGTAGGGCGAAAAGGGTATGTGCTGCCGTATTCTGTGCCCGTTGGAGTCTTTTGATGACAGCTTTATTAACTCCAAGTAGGAGCCCATTACAGTAGTCCAGACAGGACAGCACAATTGATTGGACAATTGTTTGGCGGATAAATGCATCAAAGAATCACAGGATGGGTTTCAGACCGCGTAAGAGGCGGACACAAGTAACCTCACTTTATTCACTTGGTTTTGGAATTAGAGGGTATTGTCCATAAGGACCCCTAAGTTCTTAACTGCCATTTTTGGTTAAGGAGAAGTGCCTATAGCCTTTGGCCATGATTGATTGTCCCATGGATGGATATCCCTACCTACCAGGAGCACCTCAGACTTGGTAGAGTTCAATTGTGGGCAGTTGCCTGCCATCCAGTCTGAGATGGCCAGAAGGTCCTCCTGGAATTTTACTTGTTCCTGTTTAACATTGTTAGATAAGGTAAACACCAGCTGGGTATTATCAGCGTATGATACCATCTTGATGTTCCGTGCTTTAGCCAAGAGGGCCAATGTATGGACATCTACGTTAAACAGTGTGGGGCTCAGGGCAGAGCCTTGCGGGACACCACAGCTGAGGGGGCAGACACTGGATCGATAGAGAGGGGCGTGGATCTGAAAGGTGCGCTCAGTCCGGAAAGATGCAAACCAGGCTAGAGCCTTGCCTTTGACCCCATTCTTCCCCAGCCCTTGAAATAAGATCTCATTGGAGACATTTTGAAAGGCTGCACTGAGGTCAAGTAAAACCAATGCAGAGGTGTTACCTTCATCCAGCAGAGCTCGTAACTGCTCTGTTACTGCCAGTAGGGCAGATTCCGTGCTGTGTCTCGACTGGAAGCCATTTTGTGATCCGTCCAGAATCTCATTTGCTTCCAGATAGTGAGTCAGGATGGTGCTTACATGGGACCACAGGTAATGGAGACTGCCTGGCACATAGAGCTGGGTTGGTACATCAGATGGTATGGCACATAGAACACCCCATGCCCTATAACCAGTCTGGCACATAGAGCAGGGTTAGTAAATCATATGGTTTGGCACATAGAATGCCGCAGGGCCAGAGACTGCCTGGCACATGTAGAAGGATTAGTATATCAGATGGTGTGGCACACACAATGCCCAATGCCCCAGAGACTGCTTGGCACATAGTCATGGCTTTGTACATCACATGGTGTGGCACGTAGAATGTCCAATGCCCTATAACCTGCCTGGCACATAAAGCAGGGTTAGTACATCAGATGGTGTGGCACGTAGAATGCCCAATGCACCAGAGAATGCCAGGCGCATAGAGCAGGTATGGTACATGAGATGCTATAGCACATTGAATGCCCCTGGCACCAGAGACTCCCTGGAAGATACAGCAACTTTGGTCCTGGAACTAGCAAATCTTGCAGGAGCACAGCTGGAGAAAAGAGCAGCATCTGGTACCTGCAACTCAGCGGAGCCGTGAACAAAAATGGACCATCATCGCCATCATCACCGGGGCATTTCTAAAGCCTTACGGGATACAACCTCTGTTCATGTAGAAATATCAATCAGAGCACCCACTGCTTTTTCAAAATCTTTTTCATGATTTTACCTTTTAAACCTTTACAGTAACGAGCAGAATCCCAACATTACTGCCACAACAGGCAGGCATTGGCATGTTAAAAAGTATAGTCACATGTTAAACAGTCAAGCATGAACTCTAATATATAGATTTACATCAACACTACACTGATTGATTTCACCTACAGCGATCGACTGTTAGGTGAAAATATTAGGATATTGTCCTGCTCAGTTTTATCACCTCTTCTTGCTCTATACAGATTAATATCTTGAGTTTCTCCCCATTCTTGCTCATGTTTTACCACAAATTCAACTTTGAGGCCATTAGTAAAAACCATTTACCAGCTGTACAACTTGTCACTAACAATAGCTCTAGGGACATCAACGTGATATTACCAGTCCTAGATTTAGTTTTCA
Organism: Lissotriton vulgaris; assembly: GCF_964263255.1. NCBI lineage: Eukaryota > Metazoa > Chordata > Amphibia > Caudata > Salamandridae > Lissotriton > Lissotriton vulgaris. The sequence goes on from NC_141694.1 coordinate 1,884,463,479, forward strand.
GTCCCTGTAAACATGATCTGAGCTGCCTACCTTGTTCTGTCTTATGCTTTTTGTTTATTCTACTTTAGTTATATAACCCTCCATTAGTATTCATCTGGGCTATTGTAGGTCTGTTAGTTATAGTGCATTGAAACAGAGAAATAGTAGTGGCGAGCACTAAAGAAAAAAAAATTATTATAAATGCGCTGGTCCTTGTGAAAAGTGGGCCTGTGTGATATTTCAGTTACACTAGTATAATTTTGTTTAATGTCAGTACTTTTGTGTTAAGCTTGCTATATGAATTCCAGAAATGATGTTATTATGCCACACCACTTGATTTCATGCCGTTCTAAGCTAAAATTGTGCAAGCAAACGTGTGCCAAATCCCAGATTTTGAATTTCAAGTAAATGCTGTAAACCAAATGACACACACTTTGCATGTGAACAGTGAAAATCTGCCCTGGCCCAATGGAAATTCTGAGGCACAGCAGAGCCCTGACAAACGCAGCAGCCCTTGACAAAGGACACTTATTGCACAAGTCCAGCCATGGTAGAGACAGGAGCCCTTGCAATACAGTATATTGGTTCAAGTGCAGTGCTGGCATGTACAGAAGCCTGGAGCTGGAAGCAATATGATCTAGGTCAGCCATAGCAAAGGTTCACCAAGCACACTAAGCATCCCTTGGACATGAGAAGAACTGCAACACAACACAAACACAAGAGCGTTGTTGCCACAAAAATAGAATTTCAAACGCGTGCAGCCTTGTATTTGTGAACTGTACTCCTCACACGTGCAGTAGCATAGAAAGGATGGCTTGGGCCCAGATGCAGTCATGGATAATATCCCATTTCGCTGTAGTTTGTGTAGAAAAATACAGCAGCTAACAGGGTTCATGGGACACCTCACTGCACCTGCCGCACTAATGGTAGCTTTGCCCCTGGACTCAAGAGCCAGCTCTCATGAAGTATCACAACCACAAGCACATCTCTGACCTAAGGACACCTTTGGTAAAGGTGAGATACTGTGTCATGGTCTGCCTAAACGAAACAGCCACCCTAGGCACACAAGTGATATGACACATGTCTCAATTCTACTGGCACATTGGCTGCTCTGGCATGAATGAGGAACAGCACAGACAAATGAGCAACCCTGGCACTGGGCACACTGAGAAGCAACCAAGAAGATACTTCTGGGATACAACGTTCTTACTATCTAGCTGCTTTCTTGTATGATCTTCTGGTAATGTGGTTCTAGTGTGATTTTAATTGGAACTGGTCATTGCCACGAAGGTTGAACATGCAGAATGGATAACCTATGGTATTTCTCTTGTCCAATGTTTCTACCAAACATGTTATGTGTTTATGGGAACTTACAACTTATTTCTGCCAAAAAGGAATTTTGGAATTAGTTGTAAGTCCCTCTCCTTAGAGGACTACCTCTGAAACCTATTGAATTTTGGCGGTTTATATCCAAAACATTGAGCTTTTATATCAACACATGAAAAATATAATTCAGAATATCATGTACCACTATACTGTCATGGTATGAACATAGGAAGAAAAGTGGGATAACTTTATTCAAACTCAAAAACTAGGCATGGCGTGTATAATGTGAGCGGTGCCCCAAAAGTCCCTCCCAGATAATGATGTCATTTCCATTCCATGTGACCAAGAAGTGATGTCACCTGTGACTCCTGACCCAGTATTGCTCCCCTGGAAATTAAGTCATCAATTGTCCCTAAGACAGAAATGATGTTGTCCCTGCCCCATCCCTGCCCATCATGGTAGTAAAGTCACTTTTAGTCCATGTGACTGGGAAATGACGTCTCAACCAATCAATCTACTTGTAAAGCGCGCTACCTACCCGTGAGGGTCTCAAGGCGCTGAGGGGAGAGGGTGCCACTACTGCTCAAAGAGCCAGGTCTTGACGAGTCTTCTAAAGGTGAGTAGGACTTGGGTCTGCTGTAGGTGGGTAGGGAGGGTGTTCCAGGTCTTGGCGGCGAGGTAGGAGAAGGATATGCCACCGGAGGTTGTTCGTTGGATGCGGGCGACGGCAGCGAGGGCGAGGCTGGCGGAGCGGAGCTGGGGATGGGGGTGTAGAAGCTGAGTCTGCTGTTCAGGTAGGCTGGTCCGGCATTGTGAAGTGCTTTGTGTGCGTGGGTGAGGAGCTTGATGGTGATCCTTTTGTCAACGGGGAGCCAGTGTAGATCTCTCAGGTGGGGGGTTATGTGGCAGCGACGGGGGACGTTGACGATCAGTCGGGCGGAGGTGTTTTGGATGCGTTGTAGTCACCGTAGGTGTTTGGTTGGGATTTCTGCATTGAGTGCGTTGCCATAGTCCAGTCTGCTGCTGACGAGGGCTTGTGTCACCGTTCTTCTTGTTTCAGTCGGGATCCACTTGTAGATCCTGCGTAGCATACGGAGGGTATTGTAGCATGAGGAGGAGACGGCGTTGACCTGTTGAGACATGGAGAGGGAGGAGTCGAGGATGAATCCTAGGTTGCGTGCATGGTCGATGGGTGTCGGTGCTGTTCCCAGTGTGGTAGGCCACTAGAAGTCGCCCCAGGCTGAGGGGGTGGGTCCGAGGATGACTACCTCTGTCTTGTCCAAGTTCAGCTTCAGGTGGCTGTTCTTCATCCAGTCGGTGACCGCCTTCATTCCCTCGTGGAGATTGGTTTTTGAGTGTCTGGGTCCTTGGTGAGGGAGAGGATGAGTTGGGAGTCGCCGGTGTAGGAGATGATGATGAGGTCGTGTTGGCGGGTCACTTGTGCGAGGGGGGCCATGTAGACGTTGAACAGTGTCGGGCTGAGGGATGAGCCTTGGTGGACGCTGCAGATGATGTCGGTGGCCTCGGAATGGAAGGGCGGAGGACGGACGCTCTTGGTTCTGCCATGAAGGAAGGACGTGGTCCAGTCGAGGGTCTTCTCTTGGATTCTGGCTTCTAGGAGGCGTATTTTAGCGTGCGATGGCAGACCGTGTCGAAGGCGGCTGACATGTCCAGGAGGATGAGGGCTGATGTTTTGCCATTGTCTAGTTGGCGTCTGATGTCGTCTGTGGCGGCAATGAGGGCCATCTCGGTGCTGTGGTTGCGTCTGAATCTGGACTGGAATGGGTCCAGGATGTTGTTGTCTTCGAGGTGGCGGGTCAGTAGCATGTTGACGATTTTCTCGATGACCTTCGCTGGGAACGGGAGCAGGGAGATGGGCCAGAAGTTTTTGAGGTCCTTGGGGTCTGCCTTGGGCTTCTTGAGGAGGGCGTTGATTTCAGCGTTCCGGGAATGTTGCTGTTTCGAAGGAGATGTTGATGACCTTCCATAGTTGGGGTGCGATGGCAGCGTCTGCTTTGTTGAATACCCTGTGTGGGCATGCGTCTGACGGAGATCCTGAGTGGATGGAGTTCATGACCTTGCGCGTCTCATCTTCGTTGACGTTGGTCCAGGAGGTCAGGTGGTTGGCAGCAGTGGTGTTCACAGGGGAGGTGGGGTCTGGCATAGTCGGAGCGATCTTGGTGTTGAAGCTGTCGTGGATGTCGGCGATCTTGCGATGGAAGAATAGGGCTAGTGAGTCGCACAGTTTTTGTGAGGGTGGTATGTTGTTGGTGTTGGCGCTGGGGTTGGAGTGTTCCTTTACGATGCTGAAGAGCTTTTTGCTGTCGTGTGCGTTGCTATCCAGGCGGTCTTTGAAGGAGGATCTCTTGGCTAATCTGATGAGGTGGTTATGTCAGCGAGTGGCGTCCTTGTGGTCTGCATGCCTGTCTGGAGTGCGTTCATGGCGCCATATCTTCTCCAGTTTTCAGCCATGTCCCCTGACCCAGAAGTCCAGCTGATGCCGCCCTTGGCTGTGTGCCCCAAAATCCTGTCCGTAAATAACACACCTACTATGTGGCTTGACCCGAAGTAATATTCTTGAAGTGATATCCCTCATGGCCCATTGTGAACAGGAAGTGACATCATAAAAAGTGAGTTTTTTTAGCTAGAGGTAGATATGAATGGGGGTCTTGAGACAGTCCCATCTAAAGCCTGTCTCTGGCTGTGGGAGGGAGATCCACCTGCACTATGAAGAGATCTAGCTTCTCTGAGATGCTTTTTTCTGGTAGTGGTGTGAATACTATTGATAATTATTGCAATTGATTGATGCTGCCATTGCCAGATGGGGAGTGGCAGCACCCGATATTTAAAGATCCTGGTCATGAGGTCAAAGGTTATGAGAAGAGCTCGGTCTGCGGTTATCAACTGTAAGGTTGTGTGATGTGCGCTGCTAATTTCTCCTGCTCAGGTAGACCTAAGCAGTGATGCCTTCGATGAGGAAAACCCAGCAGAAAATAACTTTGAGGATGTGGAAGAATCTACAAATGTTCCTAACTTGTGTATCTAGATATGGACGAACTGATTCCCGAAGCTGCTCTCATACAGAGACCACAGACAAACCCTGGTGCATGTTATGTATCTATATTTAAACATAAACTAATACTCTGTCATTCTTTCTTTTTTAACTGAAGAATGCAAAACAAAAACCGACAGTGCCGGCAACTACATTTTTACTGCTTCTGCTGTTCAAAACAGAATAAAAAGTTCCGCTACCCAAAGTAGAGAGATAGGAGGAACTGTGCTTAGTTTCATTATATTTGCAACTTTGAAAAGGAAGCCTTGTGAGTTATTTCAGTAATAAGGGATGGACCAAGAAATGTATGAACTATTGAGTACCACAAGCAGGGGTGTAGCTTGCTCAGTAAGTGGGGGGGTGAGCTTAGATTATCCAACAATTATGCAGGGATATAATGTTTAAATACATTATACGACAAGCAGGGTGCCTAAGAGGAGCTGAATGGATATTGGAAAGAGAGAGGGATACAGATTGGTAGGAGTACTAAGAGAGAGAAACACAATATTTTGAGGACCATCAAAACAAAGAGGGAGAGAGTGTGTGTGTGTTTTTGTCTCCGTGTATCTAAAAAAAATCCTGGCAAATCTGACAGACACCTCACCATACTTGACTAAAAGCACCTGTACCCAACTATTTATCAGAAAATACATTTATTAGGGGGACCTAACACCCCAAACACCCCGCCTTAATCTACGTCCCTCGCTGCAAGTGTATCATGCATACCAGTTATAAGCACGGAGTCAGGGACAGCCTATTTAATGCCATTACTATTATAACCCAAGAAAAAGCAAAAATGGTGACCTAACGCCAATGCATCTATTTAAAGCACGCTGACAAAATCCCATACTGTGCTACTCTGTGTATAAAATGGTAGGCATGGGTGACCGGCAGTTAGCGCAGTAAAATATCCTTTTTGAAAAGGAGCAGAGGTGGATTTATTGCTTATTACTCATATAAGTGGATTAAACGATAACATGCCGTGGAAAGCTATCCCTTTGAGTTGATTGATTCCCTGTTTTTCAGCACTTATATCCCTCCACTGACATGATAGGTATAACGTCCAAAATATTCATGTTGTCGTATCAGGCTTACTCATATCCTGGTCCTTTACACATAAATTCCTCCTACTGACACAACCAAATTGAATGTGATGCACCAGCACGACTAACACTCAGTTTGACACAGTATGCCGGATTCTTTACATTCATAAGTACCCAATTAGCTAAACATAAGGGTCAACTTAACTTCTACCGATTGAGCCAGGCACCAAAAATACCAGGCATGGGAATGCTACGCAGCCACTCACACTACGCCTGAGCCATTGCCATTTCCAAGTACTAGAAAGGGTAAAGATGTTTTGACGTCCATCTTCATTGTCCAATCGTGTTTGGCGCTTGAATGCTGTGATGTTACCATGCGGTGGTCAGGACCGCAACATCTCTGGGGTCCCTCACATGTCCTCCTGAGGCTTGAGTGACCACCGAACCGGAATTGTTACCTGCTGTAATTTTTAAACTGCACCTCTTTAAAATAGCTATGTACTTTATTTTTTTTAAAAGAGATACAACTTGAGTACTTTGCACACCTACCAGATTGCACACTACTCCCGGGGTCCCCATTAGTAGTGCAGAACCGCCATCTTGGGAGATCTCAGGGTAGAGGGCAAGTCTTGTACCCCCTGATTATATTTAAAAAGAGGCTGGCGTGAGCGCGCTCATTGAAGCCCTCTTGAGGCTTGAGCCGGGAGTGACCACCGAAACGATATTTTTACCCACTATAATTTTTAAACTGCACCTTTTTAAAATTGCTCTGTACTTTTTTTTTTTTTTAAAGAAATACAACTTGCATACTTTGCACACTTATCAGATTGCTCACTACTCCCGGGGTCCGCAATAGTAGTGTGGGACCCCCATCTTGGGAGAACTCGGGGTAGCAGGCTAGTCTTTGCCCCCCTATTTATATTTAATAAGGGGCTGGTGCGAGCGCGGTCATTGAAGTCCTCCTGAGGCTTGAGCCGGGAGTGACCACCAAAATGGTATTGTTACCCACTGTCATTTTTAAATTGCGCCTTTTTTTAAATTGCACCTTTTTAAAATTGCTACTTTTTAAAATTGCTCTGTACTTTCTTTTTTTTTTTAAAGAAATACAACTTTCGTACTTTGCACACCTACCAGATTGCTCACTACTCCTGGGTTCCACATTAGTAGCGTGGGACCGCCATCTTGGGAGAACTCAGGGTATCAGGCTAGTCTTTGACCCCTGGATTGTATTTAAAAAGAGGCTGGCCCAAGCACCACTCTGCCCATTCTGCTGCTGGTAACCCTATTTTGACGCACTTCTCTAGCAGAATGCATATGTATTCAACTCGGCACCTGGCCTCCACATGCCCGATTCACCTTTCTCGATTGCAACACGGAATTACCGGAACTTCTGTTTCAGCAGGTTAAAGAGACACAAAACACCAGTATTGACTGCGCCTCACTTAATGAGGAAGAGGAAATTAATATCGCATTCATTACCGAATCCTGGACGGAAGACGCTTCCGTTCCGGATTTGGTTCAAGCAACTCCACCTGATTATCTCTGTTACACATTAAATAGGCCTTACAAGACAGGGGGTGGCTTGGCAGTTATCTACCACAAGCCAGTAACTGTATCTTTTTTCGCTTCGTTGAATGCCGAATGTGAAGCTCTGAATTTTTGTTTCTATCTCTCGGACCATCATACCTACAGAGGCACCCTCATTTATAGGCCACCGGGCCCCAGAAGCATATTTATAGCACAAGTTGGCAATATGCTCGAAAGTGGTCTTAGTGCCAGCTCACATACTATATTAGGAGACTTTAACTTCCATCTGGAGGCCATTGCTGACCCAGATACCACAAACCTGCTGGACCTAATGAGCAATCTTGACTTAAAGCAATTGGTCATTGGCACCACTCACAAGGCAGGATACACATTGTACGGCATTTTTTCTAACAATGCGCAACTGCGGTTCACAGGCCTTCTCCCTCTGGTCTGGTCAGACCACAAGGTGGTGCTATTTGAGTCGACCATGCCTGACCGGGACACTAGGAAACCAGCAACTAAACAGCTGCTGAGCAGAGCATGGAATAAGGTAAAAGCTGAGGAATTACAGGAAGTGTTAAACTCCACATCATTCACTCTATCTACAGATTTGGATGAGGCCACACTCCTTAGTACTAATTGCTGGAAGCAGCTGGTAATAAGCTTGAACCCAAGAAACTCTGTCAACCCAATAGGGCACGACCCTCCTATCCCTGGTATACTTAAGAACTTAGAGATCAAAAACTGGCCAGCAAGCACCTTGAAAGAATCTGGAGGAAGGAGTACAATGATAAAGGAAAAAAATGATTACAAAATAGGTCTAGCTCAGTACAAACAGATGCTTCAAGAAACAAAGCAAGAGTTTAAAACAGTAACCACCTTAGCACATCCTGCACCTCCTCCCATTCCGGCTAGCCAGGAAGTTTGTGATAAAATAGCTAAATCTTTCTTCGACAAAGTAGAGGCCATTTTCGCCACATTTATTAGCTCAACAATCAAAACGTCCTCGGACCACACAGCCGATCCTAAGTTAAGAACGAGCTCTGACCACAATTTGATAAATTTGTCCCGGTTAAAACATCAGATATTCCCAATCCTCTCATGACGGTGAAATCAGGCTCACCATATGATCCATGCCCAGTTTCTATACTAAGGCTAGCACCCGTATCAGACATTTTAACCTTGACTTCCATCATAAATGCCATGTTCACGGAAGGATATTTTCCAAAAATTTGGAAAAGGGCATCTATGCTGCCCCTGCTTAATAAAACGAGTCTAGACCCTAAAAGACTCCAATAATTTGATACCTATCTCTAGACTTGCGCTCCCTGCAAAAAACGCAGATAAAATCATGAATGCTCAACTTAGCTCTTTCCTGGAAGTTGCTCAGGTGTTGGATCCCATGCCGTATGGGTTCTGAGGGGGGCACAGCACGGAGACAGCCCTGTCAAATCTACTGAAGAAATCAGGGGACACTTGACCGGGGAGTCAAAACCACTATGATTATGATGGACCTCTAAGCAGCCTTTGATACGGTCCATCATGCTTTGTTGATGGACCGGCTGCAAGTGAAATGAAATGAATGAAATGAAATTTGATTTGTAGAGCGCATGGCTGCCCGAAAGCGTTCCAGCGCTTGCTTAGGGAACCCGTCCTGGTATTCCCCTGCAAGATAACCCATTACTGGGCATCCCCAAGGTGAAAGCCAGGCATCCTGCTGCGAGGGGCCGTTGTGGAGATTAAGCAAGCTATTGCCCAGAGTTACAGAGTGGGACTCCATGATTGGAATAGGCACCGAGGTGAGAATTGTCAGGTCTGGGGAAATTTGAGCCCAAGACCCGCCGAGGCGGGGAATTGAACCCTGGTCCGTGGCAGATCTCTGCATCAGGGTCTGCCGCTCCAACCACTTGAGCCACACTTCTCCACAAGTGATTGGAGTACAGGGCTCCAAACCATTTTCTTTGCCCTGCGGTGTCCCCCAGGGGTCATCCTTGAGTGCAACAATTTGTAACATTTATGTGTCACTGTTGGCTTCCCTGATCCAATCCTATGGTTTCAGCCTGACCTCATATGCAGACAACACCCAAATTGTGGTGTCGCTGCGGCCAGGTAAGCTGCAGGGCACAGCGTCCCAATTCCATGACTGCATGATTGCTGTGGGTAATTGGATGGCCCAAAATTGCCTCAAAATAAACAACAGCAAAACGGAGGTTGTGTTGTTTGGAAATGATGCCAATTTCTGGCCCCGGCTTGGTGGTCTGATACATTGAGTACCCTTCAGTCCCCTATTAAAAGGTAAAAAATCTAGGAGTCTGGATAGACAACAAACTCAATTGTAGGGACCAAGTGAATTCAGTGGTCTCATCTACTTCGTTTACTCTAAGATATTGCAAGAAAATCATGCCATTCTTAACCAAAGACAGTCAAGAAACAGTTATTAATGCTTTAGCTATTTCCAGACTGGATTATTGCAATAGCCTCAATATTAATATCCAGGAAGGACTTATGAATAAACTGCAACTTCTGCAGAATGCAGCAGCCAGACTGCTCATCCGCATACCAAAATAACCTCAATCTCGGCTGAGATCAGAAGGGCTTCATTGGCTGTCCATTAGAAAACGGGTTCAATTTAAGGCTGTATGCATGAGGTCCGATTCACAGAACTTACTTTAGGTAAAATCCTAAACTTACTACAATTTTGGTATTCGCAGAAGGCACTTACTCATTTTGGTATTCACAGAAGGCACTTACTCATCAATAAGTAAGTGCCTTCTGTGAATACCAAAATGAGTAAGGGCCTTCAGTGAATACCAAGACGAGTAAATGCTAGTAAGTTTAGGATTTTGTCTTATGTTAGCTCTGTGAATTGGGCCTGCCGTTCATAAGGCCCGTCATGGATCCGGGCCCATTACTTTGAATTGCAATTCCATTGGTATGCACCACAAACACTACTGCACTCCTCGGATGCTAAGTTGGTATTGGTGCCCTTTGTGAAAAAAAGCCAAATGGGGTTGTAGAGGTTTTGTGGTGGGAGCAGCCAAGGCTTGGAATGGCCTTCCATCGCATCTTAAGTGCATGACAAACCTACTTGCCTTCAGGAAGGCTTTGAAACCTTGGCTCTTTTCGATCTAATTTCCAACAATTACTTCTCCTGTCTTTAGGCCTCTGTAAGACTTCATTTAGCACCAGGACACCTCCGGGTAACAGTCGCACTATAGAAAAGTCAATAACATTAACATTAACAAGGCCACAATAGGTAACCAAGCGGGTGGAAGGCCTTGATGCATATGGGGGCACGGTTTGGTTTTCCAAGTATACAAAATCTCTCTTTGAGTATGGCCATGGCCAAGCTTTGACCCTGATGTTGACACTCATATAGTTTTTTACCAACAAAGTGTGATAATAGGCACTGCCTCCCGCTTGAATCCATGATGCATAAACCATTGCAACTATAGTAGGTGCAACACATTGTTTTATGTAAAAGAACGGCCATACAAGCCTCTATGAGTACTGGGTTATTGTGACACCACGATTCACGGTTCTTTGCCTGACTGCGAGACTTTGCTGTATGAATGTGTGATTTTATCACGTAAAATGATGCTTGCAGTCACCAGTAATGTCACGTGAGACACACATGAGCACTGATCTTGATTGATCATGATCAAGCCTGATCAATACCATTGAACTGCACTATTTGCTTCCACACACAATTCTGTGTCCGTGAAGGCGAAGATTGCATGTGACTAGAAACTCAGCACAAGTGCGTGGTCGCAATACAGACTTCCAAGAGGTGGTACAAAGTTAATGGTGCACTGAAAACACACGCTGGTTCAAAGTTTGCATCCACCTCAACGATCAATGTTAGTTTAAACTATGATGTATGTCTCTTTTTGATTTTCACACAGATATATTGCTTCGGATGCAAATTGTAAGTTGCAAATCCACAAAACTTACTTACTCTTTAGGGCAGAGGTCTTAAATCTGGGGAGGAAGAACTAGAAGTGGTGTATTCTGCTGCTGATTTATTTATTTTATTTATTTTACAGATTTGTAAAGCGCATGGCTGCCCGTAAGCGTCCCAGCGCTGGCGAACAGTCTGGCGACAACCCAGTCATCTCAGTCGTCACTCCAGCCCCAGCGGGCTTGCAGCAGACACACATTTTTACCCTATCCTGAATTGCGGCTGAGCGGGATATGGGCGGTGTGGCACTGGTACCACCACCAACGCAGTTAACTACAACACCAACACGACCTACAGCTCCCATATTTTCTCATCAGACTAAGTAGGGCCGGTAGGGACCTCCATCCAGCTCGATCTCCATTTCCTCAAGTAGTGGTACTGTAAGTGCACAACAGAGTCAAATTCAGCCACGCCCATCCTCCACTTCATCTGGCATTGAAACTGAAAGTAGCACCTCCAACACCAGCAGACATCTCCAGTCCCCAGTTTGGGACTTCTTTAGTGTTAGCAAAAAGGCGGAAAACATGGTTGTTTGTTCGATTTGTAAAATAGTAGTTAGTCGGGGTAAGCTTGGTACCAACTATGGTACCGGAGGCCAGAGAGGTCATCTCCAAAAACACCACACTATCCAGTGGGAGGCGCACCTAAGGAAGATCCGGGAAGCCAAAAGTAGAACAGATCCAAATGTATCCTTTCACATTGCATCTGATGATGACGAGGGGCTGATCGTGCAGGGGGAAGTCAAGAAAAGACCAACATTTTTTTTGGTACACCCAGTACCCCTGGCAGCAGCACTGCAGTGGTAGTGCCCACACCCTCTACCCCTGCAACATGTATGAGGCACACTAAGAGTCTGGGAGAGACACCAATACGAAAAAGTACATCAATGAGCCTAACTGGGTTGAAGAAGTCTGCATCATCATCATCACGTAAAACGGTCCCGACCACCATTAGAAGCATGTTTTGGTTGAAGGCGCTCTTTTAATGCAACCACTCAACGCAAAGTTGGCTAAAATGTTAGCGCTGGACCTTGTCCCTTTTTTTCTTTCATGGAAGGGGTGGGTTTTCTAGAATTTGTGGCAACAGCCTGCCCTAAATGGAAGGTTCCTAGACGGTCCTATTTTGCCAGAGTTGCGGTTCCAGCACTACATCAAGATGTGCTGGTGGTGATTGGGGCAGCTTTGCAGAAGAGTGCTGTTCACACTATCCACCTGACAACAGACATGAGGACCAGTTGCCAAGCCCTTGATTACATGTGCATCACTGCACACTGGGTCTCTTTTGCAGGGTTTAAAGACAAGATAAATGCAAGTGTTGACCCAGACACAGTTTTTCAAGCTACTCGGAAATATGCAACAGTAGCCATGTTTGCCATGGGGAAAACTCATACTGCAGTAAACATTTTGAAGGAGTTTACCAGTAAGGTCTTTCAATGGCTGCATCCAAGAAAGTACATGATTGGTTATGTTTCCACGGATAATGGCACTAATATAGTTAAGGCCATGCATGACGGTGACTATTTCAGTGCCGTGTTTGGCGCACAGCATTAACATAGTGCAAGATTTCTTGAAAAAAAGAAAAGACAGTCAGCAAGTTACTGACCACCTGCCGAAGAATCTGCACACATTTCAGCCATTCTTTTAAGGCCCAGAAGCGCTGAGGAACATGCAACGTGAACGTAGACTGCCAGTCAGAGGACTCATCCAGGAGGTGGTACACGTTGGAACTCAACCTTCTACATGCTTGAGCGTCTGTCTGAGCAGTGGGTGGTAATCAATCAGTATGTCTATGGACTGGGTTCTTCTATGAAAGACATGTGGCTAGATTTGGAGGAATGGAAGCAAGTTAAAATCCTGACAGACATGCTTCGTCCATTTGAGGACATCACGCGTGAAGACAGCAGGGAGGATTGTACTTTGGGCAAAGCTATCCCATTGTTGCGCATGCTAGAGCACCAACTAAAGGCAGTGTCTTTAACATTCCGAGATGATGCTGAAAAGCAAGACGCATATCAGTTGGCGGAGAGGTTCGCCTAGTTGACAATGAAAGGCTTAAAAAAATACATACAGAACAACATTACATTTGTGCCACTATTCTGGATCCACTGTACAAAAAGTCCGTGGCCAGCAAAGCATTCATTCCTTTTAATGAAGCAGATGTTTCAAAGTACAAACATTGGCTAGCTCTGTCAGCCACTCGGTTCAAAAAAGAGCGGCAGAAAATTGAAGGAACCGGCAGATGTACTACTGAATCAGCAGGCCATCCGATGTCAAGGTCCACTTCTGAATCTGTGGCCGAAGGGAGTCACTTTCCCTCACAGCCGTTAACGACACCAGCAACCGTATAATCATCTTCACCTGCACCAGGCCCAGGCATAATATTGTCGCAAGCAGATTGGCTAACTCATCAAGGGTTTTCTCGTTCCAGTGATGCAAAGGCCACAGGTGGTACGCAAAGTGGAGCAACCCTGGAGAACCTTGAGTCGATGGTGCAGGCCTATCTGGATGACCCAACAGAGGTCTTTGTTAATCAGAACCCATTGCTGTATTGGTATGGGAAAAGGCCTCTATGGCGACTGATCACCAACCTGGCTCTAAATTATTTGTCTTGACCACTCGCAAGCGTGTCTTCTGAAAGTGTTTTCAGTGCTGCTGGTGCCCTTGTAACTTCAAAAAGGACCCGCCTCTCACCCAAAAATGTGGAAAGGTTAACAATGATCAAGATGAATCAGCACTTCCATACCACCAGATTACACAATACGTGAATGCACGCAGGAAGAAGAAGACACCGACTTAGGTGACGGAAGTTCTTCTCTGTTAGCTGACCTACTCCCGTCTCAATTCATAGAGTTTGAGGACAAGCTCTACTTCCCTGACACAGAGGCCTGAAAATGACTTCCTTTTTTTCCGTCCTTATTCACTTTTATACCTGTGTGTCTTTCTTTGTTTTGCAACTTTTACCACAACAAAACTCTAATCACCTAATCACAAGTCCATCAGCAGCACTGTCTTCTTTCCTTATTGAATCGAAGGTGCCGCAGTCTGCATTCCTGAGGTTCATAAGTTTATAACTGAATCATGATCCTCTGTCCTCCTCCTCCAGACTCCCCCTATCCATTTCCATCAAGGCAGATGGCTGGATTACGCAGAATCAAGAAACTTTATCTTCGTAGACGAGTCCCTCAAGTGGTACTGGAATTACTGACTACATGCTGATTGCTGACAGTTACTTCTGAAATTGACTGGAGAGGCTGCCCTGTGGGCCTTCACTTTCAGAAGAAGATGCGGACAAAAAGTGGAACAGGTAATGAATAATGAGAAAATGGCATGCAGTGGACAGCAATGGCTGTCTTGCTCTGATGAAAGCAATTGCTGTTTGTTTGTTGTGCATGAAATGAATCATATATCTTCTGTTATTATTTAATCTTTTACACACTAAATGTAACTCAAGTCTACTCTGCTTTTTTTTACTTTGTTTAATTCAAATTGTACTTCAACTTCAGGGGCCACTACGTTGCATTTTCCAATATGCAAAATGTCCTTGGACTCACTGTTTGCCAATATACCATGATGATTGCTGATGAGTGTTGATGATCAAAGTTAAATAATATATATTTTTTCTTTACAGTCACTCACTGGGATGGATGGATCATCATAGTCGGTTTACGGATGAACTATGGCCAGTTCGTGAGTGGCAAACAGGTAAACCAGTCTACAACATCTACTACAGCAGAACTACATGTCTGTCTAGTCGTGGTATGGAGTGGTCGAGGCAGTGTAGTGTTGTTATGCCAGGCAGAGTACAGACAGCAGTTCATATAAAGTTGGGGCTATGTGGCTTGCTGCATACAATTAGATATGCTTTGTCTGTCTGTGTCAAAGAGCCTAGGTATGCTACATCATGTTGCTTCACTCAGTGGTGCCTACCTTGACCGTCGGCATGGCCCTGCCGCAAGCATGGGCCAAAAATCCGTTCCGCTCGATTTTCGCCGGCAAATGCGCAATCTGCAAATCTCGCGAAACTGCTGAAAAATCGCAAATTTGCGAGCGGGCGGATATTTTTTTTTTAGAGGCCAGCTCAGTGTAGGGTTGAGAGCTAGGTTTGAGGGAATTTTGGTGTTTTTTAGGGTTTAGGGCTGTTTTGGGGTTTCAGTGCGGTTTACTAGACTTTTTGGGTTGAATTTGGTAGGGTTCACGGAGTCTAGGGCTCATTACCATTACTATTCTTGAAAAGGAGACTCAGAGTACGCACTTTCAAAATGATGCTTGTATGTAATACTGTCGCCTCTGTGAAACCGAAAGAGTTATTTTTGCACCACACAGCGTACCTTATATTTTTTTCTCCGTGGTGTTTTAATATAATTTCCTGTTTTTCCATCAACAATTACAGGCCGGCTTTTACCCTGTGCGATTAACTCAGGCTTACCATTAGCGATCCGCAATTCCGCATCCGCCAGGCAGGCAGTGGACAGTGTGTCTGGTCACCAAGATTGATCGGCGGAGCGTCAGATGGAATGGAGGAGTACCGCGAATAAGAGGAATGGCTGGATGTACGCAACTTCCCAAATTCAACAGGACAACTACAACATACAGTTACAGTATCCTCTTCTTCACTTCTCTTTATCTTTTAAATAATGTTATTGTTGTGAGCTTCTATGAGTGTGACTGTGTGCATTTGTTTGCTCTCTGCTTCAAATTCATCCCTCCAGCCATTGTATATGTTTTTCTTTGCTATTTTTAAAAATAATTTCATGGACTAAGTGTTGTTTATTCTCTCTGAGGGCAGATAGACAAGTGAAATTGCGCCCCTGTACTGTCACATTGTTTCTTCATAGTAAGTAAGTTGTAGAAAGTATTATTTAGTTTAAGTAACCTAACCATCCATTTAGCAATCAACTTCATGCATGCAGTAGTGCATGCACTTCCTTTATGTCCCTTAAAAAATGTATGGATATCTTCGTATCCAAAGATTTGTTTATCTTCATTTGTTGTTTGTCCATGCTGTTTTTTTTCCCTTTCTCCACAAAACTTTCCCAAAAAAAAACATTCCCATCCAATTTTCAAACCCTAACCCTCTTCATCCGGGCTGTGTGGTTTTCATTGATGTGTAACTAAATGACAACAATAATTCCACACACTTGCTGGGGAGGACAAGGTCAAAGCAACAGAAAATCAATTTCAAGGCTGGTGAAGGAATTCGAGGATATATTCTTACTCAGCTTGACACAGACCAATGACTATTTACAAATCAAATCTGATTTTCATGGGTGCCATCAACTGGATTGATCATCAAGAACATCCTCCTCCTACACGTGGCAAATGATTACGCTGCTGTTTCCTTCACCTTCAATACTATTTCTTGTAGTAGCCAAACTCCATGCAACTAGTAGTTATATTTTGAATACTTTAGCATTTTAGGCTAAAGTATGGCACTGTTCTTATGTACTGTGCTGTCTATCGTAATGTTCTAATGCTCCGCTCAGGCCACTCATGGTTTCATTTTCTTTTTTTCATATGCTGCTACTGCCACTGTTTACCACCACTACTACCACCCCAACAATGCCATTTCATCCGCCCAGGATTGCCAACCTTAATCGCCATGTGCCATGCCGCCAGCCCTGTGCCTAGCCCTATTCTCAAACACAAATCACAGGTAAGCTAAGCGTTTGGGGGGAGGAAGAATAATGGAGTAGGAGGAGAGAGGAGAGACTGACGGTCAATCAATTAGTTTAGTTTAGTTTTTTCATTTGTATAGCGCTACAGCTACCCAACAAAGGGTTTCCCGGCACTGATGATCCAGTGCATTGAGTGGTTCAGGTTCTAGATGTTAAACAGCCAGGTTTTTAAGGCCTTCCTGAATTTCATATGGTTGATTTCCTGCCTAAGTGTCACCGGAAGAGTATTCCAAAGTGAAGGTCCGAGATATGAAAAGGATTTGCCACCCATTCTCGCCAGTCTGATTTTAGGAATCACAAAGTGGTTGGCTGTGGCTGAACGAAGGGTTCGGGAAGGGCGGTAGGGATGTATTAGATTTTGTAGGTACTTGGATGCCTTGTTGGTTGAGATCCTGTGCATAATACATAAAGACTTGAATTTCACCCGATTTTCGATTTTCAGCCAGTGCAATTCATGGATGTACTTGGTGGTAGATGTGGAGATGGGAATTTTCCACAGTAATCTTGCGGCGGCATTTTGCACTGTCTGTAGTCGTCGGGTTGTGGCCTTATTGGCCCCCAGGTATAGCACGTTGGCTTAGTCAAGCCTGGAAGTTATTGAAGCGTTGATGACTGTTTTTTGGGTGTTTTTGGGCAGCATCCAACAGATTTTTTTTAACCACTTTAAAATCGCGAAGCATGTAGCTGACGTCTTCGCAGCTTGCTGATTGAGATTAAGCGATTCATCTATGATGACTCCAAGGTTGCGGGCTGATTTGACTGGAACCGGGGGGTACCCATCACGTCTGGCCAGTGTTGAGGTCCCCAGAGCTCTTTGTTCTTATCCAGAACAAGTAGCTCTGTTTTCTCGCAATTGAGCTTGAGAAATTTTTTTCTCATCCACTCTGCGATGTTGGTTAGACCGAGTTTTAATGACGAGATGTTGTTGGAGTCAGTGGATGATAGAGAGAAAATAAGCTGAGAATCGTCAGCGTAGGAGAACATGAGTAGTCCAGTCTCTTCTATCATTTTGGCCAGCGGGCTCATGTAAATATTAAAAAGCAGTGGGCTCAGTATGGAGCCCTGAGGTACTCCATGTTTAAGGGTCATAGTGCCTGAGCAGGCGGATTGGGAGAAAACTTGGAAAGTGCGCTGTTCCAGTAGAGATTTAATCCAATTGCATGCAGCGCCCCTGATACCAGTGGCGTGGAGTGTTTGCTCAAGTACAGCATGTGACACAGTATCAAATGCTGCACTGAGATCAAGTAGCAGCAAGGCAACCGTTTCTCCGCGGTCCAACATTAGACGGATGTTCTCAGTTACGCCTAACAAGGTCGTCTCTGTAGAGAAACCTGTGCGGAATCCTGACTGGTGAAGGGGTAATAGATCATGGGTAGTAATGAAATCAGTAAGGACTCTGTGAACGTGTTTTTCTAATATTTTCGCAAAGGTAGGTAACAGGGAGATAGGTCTAAAGTTGGATGGCAAATTGGGATCTGTTCCTGCTTTTTTCAGCAATGGGTGAATCATCGCATGTTTCCACTCACTCGGTACGGTTTCTTCCTGTAAGGATTTATTAAGAAGATTAGTGATTGTTTCCAGGGCCCCGTTATTGAGTTTTTTCAGGCCGAGCATGGTAGTGGATCACTAGGTGAGCCTGATTTGATGGAATTTAATAGTTTGCGAACCAGGTCTAAGTCAAGCAGCGGCCAGTTGTTTAGAATAGCTGTAGGTGTTACAACATAGGGGGATATGCAGGAGGACAAAGCAGTTTTCGCCGGAGTAATGGGGGCTGAAGTATTGGTTTCAAAGCTAATGTCAGTAGAAGGCAGAATCACCTTAGTCTTGGCTATGTCCTTTGTGATTTGTTCTATACCCTGATATATCTTATCCACTTTTTTTACAAAGAAGGCTGCAAGAGAGTCACATTGTGATTTATTTAGGTCTTGGGGAGATTGTAAGGTGAGGGAACCAGCTAGTTCTCTTACAGTTTTAAAAAGTGTTTTGGACTGGCATAGGGCTTCAGTAATTTTTGTGCAGGCATGTTCAGCTTTGGCTTTGGTGCATAGCCGCTGGTAGTTTGAGAGTTTGTTTTTGTAGGCTATTTTGGCATCAGGGCAGTAGGTTTTCCTCCATTGACGTTCTGCAGTTTTGCAGGTGCTTTTTAACTGTTTCAAGGTCTCAGTGAACCAAGGGGCAGGGGGGCGATGGGAGTTTTGTTTTAATTTAGTTTTGGGCAGAGCGGAATCAATAGCTTTTATAAGCCAAGTTTGGACTGATGTTGAGAACTCTTGTATTGTTGATTTTGTACAGGGGAGATGGCCTTCAAGAAAGGAATTGAGGTTATCTATATCAAGCTTTTTCCATTTCCTGACTAGTTGCGTAGGTACCGATGTTTTATCCCTGTTAGAGAATTTAACAAGAAGGGAAAATTTAATCAGGAAATGGTCCGACCAGGGCACTGGAAGGGCAGTGTGTGTAGATATGTCATTTAAGTTGGAAAAGATGGGATCCAACAAATGACCCTATGTGTAGGGCCGGAGTTCTTTAAGGTCAGATTAAGTGATGCTAAATCCGTTTTAAAATCATTAGCTATTGAGCAATCATCTTTCTCCAAGTGTAAATTTATATCCCCTAGAATGGTAAAGCTAGCCATTTTCATAGCTAGAGGTCCAATAAGTTCAACAAGGTTAGGTATCCATTTAGAGGCGGTTCCTGGCGCCCTATAAACAAGTGCTCCCGAGAAAGTAAAGTTTGGTGTAAGGGAAAGTTTAAAAATTGCGCCTTCACAACCCTCACATCAATCATCGTATTTATATAGCGCACTACTTACCCAGAGGGTCTCAAGGAGCTGGGGGGGCGGGGGGAATCTGCTACTGCTCGAACAACCAGGTCTTGAGTTGCTTCCTGAAGGCGAGGTGGTCCTGGGTCAGGCGGAGGTGGGTGGGGAGGGAGTTCCATGTCTTGGCGGCGAGGTAGGAGAAGGACCGTCCCCCTGTGGTGGCTCTGCGGATGCGGGGGACAGCGGCGAGGGCGTGGCTGGCCGAGCGAAGTTGGCGTTTGGGAGCGTAGAAGTTGAGGCGGTTGTTGAGGTATCCTGGTCCCTGGCTGTGTAGGGCTTTGTGTGCGTGGGTGAGGAGACGGAAGGTGATTCTCTTGTTGACCGGGAGCCAATGCAGATCTCTCAGGTGTCCGGGGATGTGGCTGCGACGGGGGATGTCCAGGATGAGTCGTGCTGAGGCGTTCTGGATCCGCTGGAGTCTCTTCTGGAGTTTGGCGGTGGTTCCGGCATAGAGGGTGTTGCCGTAGTCCAGACGGCTGGTGACGAGGGCCTGGGTGACCGTCTTCCTGGTCTCGGTGGGGATCCACCGGAAGATCTTGCGTAGCATGCGCAGGATATTGAAGCATGACGAGGAGACGGCGTTGACTTGTCTCGTCATGGAGAGGGAGGAGTCCAGGATGAAGCCCAGGTTGCGTGCGTGGTCTGTTGGTTTGGGTGCGCTGCCTAGGGCGGGGGGCCACCAGGAGTCGTCCCAGGCGGAGGGTGAGGATCCCAGGATGAGGACTTTCGTCTTGTCCGAGTTCAGTTTCAGGCGGCTGTTCTTCATCCATTCGGCTACCTCTTTCATCCCTTCGTGAAGGTTGGCTCTGGCGGTGGCGGGGTCGTTGGTGAGGGAGAGGATCAGCTGGGTGTCGTCGGCGTAGGAGATGATGTTGAGGTTGTGCTGGCGTGCGATGTCTGCGAGGGGGCTCATGTAGATGTTGAAGAGGGTAGGACTGAGCGAGGAGCCTTGAGGGATGCCGCAGATGACTTCGGTGGCTTCAGATCTGAACGGGGGGAGGCGGACTCTCTGTTTTCTTCCGGCGAGGAAGGAGATGACGGTAGTACTAGTAAAGTAGTAGGACAATTGAATTCACTAACTCTGTGAGTGGAACTTACTTTTGTAAACATTTGGGCGATTACTTAGACAATTTCAATCAAGCAGCCAGTTAAGTTTCAGGAAAACAAATGTACAGTTAACCCCCGCCGCAAAACAGTAAAAACACGTATGCTATATTTAAGTTGAAAGTAAATAATAATTTTTATCCCTAACAAAAATAAACTATCCCGCAAGACCCGCCCCACCCCCCTCCCTAACGCCAAAGAATGTCCGTGAAATGAAAGGTCCCCAAAGTCCAAAAACCCCAACTCCCAATTCCCACCGCCCCAAAAGTCTTTAAAAAAGGGGCAAGGGATAGTCTCACCTCCTCTACTGCTGCCGGCGGTGTCCTTTGGCCAGGTGGTCCCGTTGCTCCCTGCAGAGGTTCTTGAGCAGGGTTTTAACTCTCTCCATCTCCTGCTCAACGTTGGACACCCTGAGGGTTAGGCGGTGGATGCGTGCCTTGCACCTGCTGTGGGGGGCAGCTGATTTTTTGGCTGCTTAGCGGTGGCGGGTGTGCGGTACCACGGCTCCGTACTGCTGGAGGCTTGCGATGACTGGATGACTCAGGGTGCGTTGAGGAGAATGCAGCTGTTATGGTGGATGTTGTGGACTGAGACTGCATGTCCTCCTCCTCCTGGGCCACCAGCCGCCGATATTCGGCGAAAATCGTCTCCAGCTTTTTGCCGGGCCCGTCTAGCCAGCTCCTTCATTGTTGGTTTGGAAGGAGCATTTATATGAAGAAAGAAAATCATACTGTAACCAATGCTCTTTAAGATTAACACAAAATAATTCAGCAGAAAGTTGTGTCACTGTAGCACTAGCAACTTGCAAGCACAGTACATAGCATTTGGGGCCTCTATCTAACCTCCCACTTTGTCGGCCTATGCTCTAACATTAGTGGGAGTTTCAGGAATCAATTCTACTAGCACTATATGGACGCACTACATTAGACCCAGACAGTACACCTGTCTTCTTCTTCTTCTTCTCTCTTGTTTAGTGAAATTGGTATGTAAACTTCTGGAAGCCGGCATAATGCCAGCGCAGTCAACTTGCACCTGAGAAAAATAGACGCAAGCCATGATGACACAGACTTGCGTCACTGAACCACTCTAGTACATGCAGGTGGTGAAGCTCTTACTTTTCTATTACGGGTGTCACTGGCCATACTCGGTTACAAGGGCTACTGCTTCATTAATTTAACTTTCACCCTGCAGTGCCAATGACTACTAGAAAAGGAATATGAAGAAGATAAATACATGTATGATTATCTTTTCCTTCACAGGATATTTGCTTACATATGGGATGACTTTAGGTGCTTTGCTTTTTATTGAGTGAACACTGATAGGCCACACATTAATGACAGAGTTGTAATAAAATTATTAACAGAGGTAGTGAGTGGCCCCCGTAATCCCAGGATATATGCTGTGCTTGCAAACTACTGTAACTAGTCATGGTAGTATTCTGAAAAATTACAACTTCATTTCCTCGCCTTTGCTACACTGGAACGGACGTGCGGGTGCGGTGTTACATGCTCTTCAAAGTAAAGTTAAATAACAAATAGGAAAGAATAGGAAAAAAGTAAATAAAAGTAAAGAGTTTAAAACAGTAGTTTAAAGTAACCAAAAGTAGAAAAAAACACAAAATATAGATGTAGAAAAATAGAGGGATAGATAATCAGTAAATAATATTAATAAAAAGTTCAAAGAAAACAAAGGATTGCAAAGATTAGGGGAGGATTGAAAAAGCATGCCCAGAACCATAACAATGAATGAAAACCAAGATGGCCGCGCCCATTGAGGACCGCGTGGGTAAGTGTGCGCAATATTTTCCCCGCGAGCACGCAAAAACGCACACGACCACGTAATCGCACCCCGCGCACAACTTGTGTGTGTCTTGTGTTGCAAGCATGCAACTAGCACCCGGAAACTGAAATACGCAACACGAACAAGATGGCCGCTGTTGGACTTGGTGGCCCTTCTGGCAGGTTCACCCCTGAACTTTTTGCATTTGAACTCTGAAATAATTATAATGATATCTGGTCTTGGCGGACTTTAGCACTGTGGCGCAGTGTAAAGTGCGTGCGCTCTGAGTGCGTGTGTGAGATTTGCCTGCTCTCCCATAGGAATGCATGGGGAATGTGTGTGCCCCTGGTAGTTCCTGATGCCTGGGGAGTGCAGATGCGAGTTTGGTATGTGTGGACTCGTGTGATTAAATGCTGCGCGATGATGTGTGCAGCATAAATGTGTCTAGTGTGGAAGTGCCACTTCTAGAAGGTGGCGTGCCTGTGCAGTGAATGTGCTGGCTTGTGATTGGCTGGAGCTGGCTGGTGAGCCTGGCTCCAGGAGTCAGGATGGGTCTGCCCCGGTGGTAAATGGGAGATCTGCATGAGTGATGTGAGGGAGAACTGCACCTGGGACCTTAATAGGGCTGGGCTTTCCCCACAAAATGCTGGCTCCGCCCCCTGTGGTGCGTCTAATGACCCTAACCTGTCAAGTGAATAGTGAGAGGGGCTGAGCCTTTCAGGAGTGCTCCCAAACCAGCTGCACCTAGTTTTGCCCCCACCCTGCACCTTTAGACAAAGGTATTTTTGTGTATAAAAATAGGCTGTGACCTCTTATAAAATGTTCTTGTTTCCTGACTTGAATCTACCAGGGGCGTGCTGCTGCTGGGGCCCAGGGGAAGGCTTGCCTCCCTGGGCCCTGCCCAGCCCCTACATTGCTGATGGATTTCTATGGGACCATTCTGCCCTGCCCAGCCCCTGGGTACCTGAGGGACTTTTTACATTGCTGGGAGCTGTTGCCTTCATCCTAAATGCCCCAAGACCTTTAGGTTGGTGCTTTGCTTCACACTGAACAGTGCCAGCTGGTGGAGAGCGCTTTGTTTGCTATGCCTGGAGCCCCTTTGTTTTGAGGAGGGACCTTCTTTGCACTGCCCTTGCGGTGCTGCGCTGCAGAGTGTTCTGGGGGAGTCCTGACATAGGGATACCCCCGATCTTGCCGGCCTCTTGGGTGCCCACCCTGCTTGTCACATTTGTCTCCAGGTGCTGACCTGCATTGTGGCCGTGATTATTTCCTTGCTATTTTTGCTGCGGGTGCCCACCCCGCTCATTAGCATCCTCGCGGGTGCCCATCCCGCACACTAACTTTATTTCTTATCTCGAGAGTACCCATACCTCATTTTTGCATGGCGGCGGCCCGAGTCTCGGGCGGACAGGAAGTCCCGCCCACGCTGCCACCGCCAGGAGAGGAAGAGAAGCTGGCCGATTCATGGCCTCATGCGGCGCAGGGCTCCCGTGAAGTAGGGGAGCCCCGGGGCCGCCAGCGGAAAAGAGCCTAAGTGTTGCGGGGCTCCAGTGTGCTGAAGAGAGCCCCTGTTGAGGAGTCAGCCTTCCAAAGTCCCGGTTCCGAGATGGGGGACCGGGTGAAGCATGGTGCGCGCCCCCAGAGAAGCAGCCGGTAAGGGAAGCTGCCCAGAGGATGGAGGGGGAGAGAGCGCGCCACCATTGCTGCCCGTGTTTTGCCCCACAGTCCTTCCAGAGCCAGAGGGGCCCGTTATTGCCCCCGATGGGGGCCTGTGCATTCAATGAGCTAGAGGGCTCCAGCGAAAGGGGGGTTAGGTGTAATTCTAAAGCCCTGTGTGGCTCCCACGTTTGGGGGCATTTGTTTATTGAGGGCCAGTGAGAGCCCAAGCCGCATTTTAGTTGCCAGAGCCTGAGAGCTCCAACATTGGGGGCCATGTTATTAGTACAGTCTCAGAGCGAGGCCCGCATCTCCATGCCATTTATGCTTATTTTGAAGCTCCACAGTGCTTGGGGCATATTTGTCTTGCTGGGCCACATTTGTTGAATGGACCCAGGGGGTGGGGGGGGTCCGTGATACCCCAGGTTGCGCACAATGATTTCAGGAGCCAAAGTGCTCCAAGGAGGCATATTTATTTCAGAGCCAGGTGGCTCCAGCATTTGGGCGCAGTCTTTGTCACTGAGGGCTAGCGAGAGTCCCTGTTGCAGTGATCCTTCCCAGCTGCCTAGCAAGTAGTGGGCAGCTGCACCTTTTAGGTTTTCGTTCTTAGGGGACATGTACTTTGGACTCAGGAGTGAGTCGCACTCCTTCATCCCTACTTTGGCCCTCCCCAACTGCACAGCACTTAGTGCTAGCTGCAACGTTTAGGCCCCTTGTTCTTGTCCTCAGCCCAGCAAGTAGTGGGCAGCTGCTACGTTTAGGTATTGGCGCAGTGGCGCGACCTGGACTTTGATGTGAGTTATGTGCTGCATGTGATTGCTGCGCTAAATGTGATTTCTCTGATATTATGATTCATGCGCTAATGCTTTCCGTGTTAGGAAATATACTGTGTGTAGTTTGTTTTGCGCACCCTGTGTTCTGACACCGCTGAATGTGTTTTTATGCATTATGTGTCTTACCTACCCCTATGAATGTGTTTTTATGCATCATGTGTAATGCTCCTGACCTATACCCCTAAATGTATTTTTATGCTTAGGTGGTTGTGTTTCCTAGTATAGTTATGCTAGTGAGTTCATGGTTCCCTGCGTAATATTTTCCTAAGGTGGTTAGGGCTGCGTAGGTGGTACTTACCTGTTACTAGTGGTTACTGGTTGAGTGCTACATTTGCTATTTGGTGCTTAAAACTTTCTCCAAGGCCTTGATACTGAGCTTGCCCCCTGACCAGAGTCCCAGGACCAGTGGACTCTATTGTGCCTTCCCTGACAAATTGCTGGACTTGTCTGATCTCCTTGGGCTGCTAGGGCCTCGCCTGAAGTGTGCCTCGCTCACTCCCCTCTGCAGCTCGTGCCTGGCCGCCCCCGTCTAGAGCCGCACCGCCTCTTGTGAAGCCGTGCTCTGCTCCACCTGGGCCGCCCGCATCCTGCACCTCGGCAGCTCTTGCCTGGCTGCCCTAATGCCTCGAGCCGCGCCACTCTCCTCTGAGAAGCGTCCGCTTTGCTGGGCCGCCCGCACCCTGCCCCTCTCCTCCTCTGAACCACACACCTAGGTCGCCCCAGTCAAACGCTTGTAGCACGCCGGCCGCCCGCTCAGACTTACTGAGGAGATCACTTGCATTATCCCTGCCCCTTCCTTCATTAACACAGTCATTCAAGACTACATTCCATCGAGAGAACTTCGTTCTTCTACCCACCACCTCCTTGTGGTCCCCCGCTTCAAACGGAAGAAGTGGGGAGGCTCCAAATTCTCTACCACGGCCCCAGCATTCTGGAATTCTCTCCGACTCAATCTGAGAATCTGCTCCCAGTACCCCCTGTTCCGTAAAGGCCTCAAAACCTTTCTCTTTACCCAGGCCTTCCTCTCTTAAATTGCCACAT
Source organism: Lissotriton vulgaris (assembly GCF_964263255.1). Lineage (NCBI taxonomy): Eukaryota > Metazoa > Chordata > Amphibia > Caudata > Salamandridae > Lissotriton > Lissotriton vulgaris. The sequence goes on from NC_141694.1 coordinate 1,884,489,275, forward strand.
CCCCAAATCTTCCTGACCCCTGAGTAGCAGTAGTCATACAGCGCCAAGAAACCGCTAGGTGTATGAGCGCTCTACAAAACCCTTAAACTCAAACTCAAACGCAACCAGAACGGAAGGTACGGTCCGTATCCGCCGCCAGTTATTATATGTTCTATGTTCTATAAGTGTTACTTCTACAAAGTGCTAATTCTACCAAAAGCCAGTTCTAAAAGTGCTTATTCCTGACAGTGGCCAGGTGGCCCTGTTCCATGTGTATAATCCCCTGTAAAATCTGCCCGTGCCTCTGGCACATTGTACAGTGTGTGTTTACTATCTAATGTGTTTGGTAATGCAAAGGCTATTTTTACATATACCTTGTGAGGAGTTCCTTTTGTGGAGAGCCTGGGATGTTGTTGCTGGTGGGTACGTGTGCAAATGCTTTACACATCGCCTCTGAGATAAGCCTGACTGCTCATGCCAAGCTACCAAGAGGGTGAGCAAGGGTTATCTTGGCGGGTGACTTCCTTGTCCTGACTTAGAATGGTGGTTTCTGCCTGGCTTTGGCGCAAGCCTTAACCAACCAGAAATACCCATTTCTAACAGCCGCGCCCATGTACGACCGCATGGGTAATTTTGTGGTCGGTGCGCTGCAAGAGGCCCGAGAACACGCAAAGCGCCCGTGAACACGCAAAAAAAAATCTGCAAATTCGCACAAATTCGCGGATTATGCAGACCGCAAATTCGCTTTCACACTAATTTGCGTACCGAGAATTCTCGCATTTCGCCCATACTTAATTTTATCGTAAAACTACTTGCACATTTTGTATGTCTATAATATACTGTGTGCAATGCAAGTATAAAATAATGGCTTACATATTCATGGTGCTTTCTGTCACAGGATGTGACCTCATAGAACTAAAAATACACAAGACACTATTCTCCTCTGCACCAACCAAGTTTTGATTCTGTGGCTTCCTCGTTACACACAGACCTCTGCAGTGTATTGACTAATAGAGGTTTCACAATGTACGACAGTGCATTTCCCACTGAGTAACAATTTTTTAAAATGTATTTTTCATTTAAGCTGCCCATTATTTTATATGAAGCAACCTGATGATGAAGGACCTAAAACATACAGAATATTTTCGGGCTTCTTTGTGAGAGGCCTGCACCCCCAGAGATGCTCCAGCGATGCAGGCGTCTCCACCATCCCTATGAGGCCGCTCACAGTCACCCTGCGTGGCTTTGCAGGGTCTCATAGATATGGAGTGAGACAAAGCAGCGCACGTCACTGCGTTGCCTTACTCTGCATCAAGGAGCCTTTCCATGGGTGCTGAGTGGTGGTTCCCGCGCAACACCCATGGATTTTGATGCTGCCCCAGATTTACAAAATTGTGTAAACCTGGGGCAGCACCAAAGCCTTACGCCTCCCAGTGGAGGCAGAATAAGGAGAAATGTTTTCATTTCTCTGAGCTTTTTCCCCCTTCCATGTGTGCTGCATTCTGCAGCTCACATAGAAGGAGGACATTGCCTCTCCCGATTGGTTTTGTGAAGGAAAGTGCCCCTTCCTGTGCAAAAACAATCCTGCCTATGTTGTTGCTAGGCAGCAATGCAAGGGGAAAGGACAGGAATGCACCGTATTTGATGAATATTGTGCATTTCTACCCTTTCACATTGGCATAGCGCAGCACAACAAGAAGACGTGCGGCACTGCCCGACACCAATTCCTCAAAAAGGAGCCCCTTTGCTTTGAGCTTCACCTTTGACCATGCCCCCAAACTCACTGACCTTTGGTTTGCTAAACACTGTTTGATGTTATTTCCCCACTGTAAAAATGATTCGCTGTGAGAATTGGGGGCATTTATGGTTGTCGATAGTTTCTGATGATGAGGAGTATCAAGTTCTAAAAATGTTTGTCAGGAGGGGTTCTCAGCATCAACAAGTTTGAAGACCTCTGCTTAGGGTGTGTGCATACACCACTTGTTTCGGGTCTCCTCTGGCCCTAACACCACTGGTCCTGAAGAAAGCCACCTTACATAGATTTGATTGGCTAAAAAGTGGACCATTTCTGGATGTGTGAGATCATTTTTTCTCTCTCATTCCCCCCTGTTTTTAATTCTATGCCAAGAAATCAATATTAAATGTATCCTGATCTGAGAGATTTTCCTGGAGGTAGTTTTAAGGTTCACATTCACTAAATGTCACTTTTTCACTAACAGAAGATTCTACTCTGCTGTAATCAGGCATTGCACCACACCGAGGAGGCACTTGGCCCACCAGGTGGGAACCCAATGATGAAGTATGCCATCAACTATTATGGTGGGTGAGGGTTCTTTAAAAAACCTGATGAGTTTTCTTCTTTGAGACCACTCAAAGCTAACAGGATGCTAGTTGTTTCATATGATATTCAGCTACTTCTTTTTGTTTGTTACAAGCAGTTAGCACACTGAAGCATCCTTCCTAGTCTCACTCCAGGAGCAAGTTCTGAAAGGCCACCATCTCGATTCTCAGTCTCCCGCGCGCAAAGAGAATAGGTGACATTTTAGCAATTTATCCCGATCCCCCAGAAGCCGAGCCCCTAGTCCTGCTAGGGCAGGTGGGAGCCCTACCGGGAAGGCTCGGCTGGGGGCAGGCAGACGGGATTCTTTTCGGTCCCCGCCATCTGGTCGCACCTGTCCCCTCGGCCATCTGGTTGCACGCAATGCTTTCCAAAGGGACGACCAGATGGCCGGGCTTCCATGGAAGTCCTGATGAGGCCCATTCACCTCCCCGATCGCAGCCAGGGCTCCAGGAGGTTGGGCTGGTCTGTGCTCTGGGTCCCCTCCATCACTCGGCCCACACAAGTTCCCTGAAAGAGAGGTATCCTTTCTCCGATTACTAGGGCCAAGGTACTCTGGGACCCCTCTTGGCCTAGCAGGCCTCAGCCGGCAGCTGGACAGGCAGGCTGCCCTGGATGGGGTCCGGCGGGCCCAGGGAGCCTCCCCATGTTGGCCTGGGTCCAGGGGCCCCGGGGAGGGCGGCCTCCCTTACCCAGGCTCTGTCCTCAGTTCTGCTGCATGGCAGGGTGCCCGAATGATGTCCTGCTGTCCCAGGGAGGTTTCCCCTGCACTTTTGGGCCTGGGAGCCCAGGCTGGGTCCAGGGGCCCCGATGGGTCCAAGGTAGGGTACTCTGGCCCTGGGCCCTGTCCCCTGGCCTGCCGCTCTGCCAAAGGCTTGGGACAGAGTTCCGTTGTGCCTGGGGAGCCTCCCCTTGCTTTGCTGGGTTCAAGAGCTCCAGGGGCCCCAGGGAGGGTGGCCTTCACACCCTGGTCCCTCTCCTCTGTCCTGCTGCATGGCAGGGTGTCCGGGATGGTGTCTGTCGGGCCCGGGAGGCTTCCCCTGTGCCCCCATGCCTGGGAGCCCCGGCTGGGTCCAGGGGCCCGCCAGGCCCTGGGCGAGTGCTGCAGCCCTGGGCCCCGTCCCCCAGCCCGCCGCACTATCAAAGGCCCAGGATGGGGTTCCGTTGTGCCTGGGGAGCCTCCCCTTGCTCGGATGGGTTCAGGAGCTCCATCCGGGGCCCCTGAGGCCCCCGGGGAGGGTGGCCTCCCCACCCCGAGCTCCTTCCTAGGTCCTGTTGCGTGGCAGGGTATGGCGTCCCCTGCGCCTTTCGGGCTTGGGAGCCCCGGCTGGGTCCAGGGGCCCCGTCGGGCCCCGGGTCGGGTTCTCAGGCCCTGGGCTCCGTCCCCCGGTCTGCTGCTCCACCAAGGGCCCAGGACAGGGTTCCGTCGGTCCCGTGCAGGCCTCCCCTGCTTGTCAAGGTGTCCACGGGCCCCAGGTCGGAGGACCCATCGGATCCCCCTCGCAGCCTCCATGGCTGGGGCCCAGCTGAGGCCCAGGGCCTGCGGTCCCCCATTCAACTTTGGGTGCAGTTGGAGATTACCAGCGCTCTAGAGATATTTCACCTTCTATTTTGATACTCGACCGCAAATACAAACATTAGGTGCTTCAAAGTTCAGGGGAGGAAAACACCCAGCTCCTCACTGTGTAATCCGATGATTAAACACATTCAATTTAACATAAATTGAAGCACTCCAACTTATAATAGCCCAAAATTAGCTTTAGTCCATACAAAAAGACATCCAAAAGTTTCCACAGAGATTTTCTTCCTTTATTTCTTTTTTTGTTCAGATCCAATCCCAACCAACGCGTTTCGCCGAGGTTATTAACTACCTCTCGGCTTCGTCAGGGCTGGCAACAAAACAAAATAATACGCTTTTACCAATATGCACATTTCCATAGATTTGAAAAAAGAGGATAGAGCCCCACATGGCCCATTCAAAAACCTGTGTCCATATTTACAATAGAAGTGAGTGCATGCAACTTCAAAATTCATTCTAACAACTGATTAATCAAAATGAAAACAACTTCCAGTGTATAAAACAACACCTGCCTTCACCCTTCTGGTGAGCACTGTTCATGCACATTGCAAGTGACAAAGACAACGTGTGACATTGCTCCCACATATCCTTATAATTCATGTCAACTTTATATGCCAATGTTTTACCTTATCTTCAAATTGAACCTGCCTAAAAGGGGGAACAGATCCTTACTCTCAAGTTTTGGCAAGAGGACAAACTTAAATCCAATACACTCCTACTCAATGCATTGTACATATAGATATATCATATTGCATACCTTCAGTATTTTCCACGTGGGTGCTTTTATGTGTTATCTGTTGCTATATTAGCTTGGCGGAGGGACTAATATCCTTGTATTCGCAAGTCCTAAAAGAAAATATGTATCCATGTATAAAAGCAACTCTTGGCATCTCTACTGTCTTTCTTGCCTATTAAGTCCTAACATCAATAAAAGCTTACAAAGTTTAAAGCCTCACCTGCACTTGTATCTACAGTATCCAAATCGATTTCACTTCTATAAGTCTCACCTTCTATCTCAATTTCCGTAGTCCACTCTTCCTAAAAGTAAAGAGCCATCATCAGAAAACCACCTCTACCAACCCAGTTACTTTAGCTACAAACCTATTTGTGTCCGTTTATTAGAACTCATACCTGTCATTTTATCTGCTTAACGCTGATATGAAAATCACTTCCGCTCCGCTGCCCTTCATAAAACTGCACCCTTTCTCTGTTTAAGCAAAAAGGCACGTCATTAGTATTTCAAAATTGTAACCACTTGCTCTCCTAGTCCAAATGATTGCCGCTTTATCGCCCTTACCTCTCATCTCCAACTGGCGTCCCGTGTACAGGCAGCGCCATTCTCTCCTCTCACGCCCGTTAAGTGGCGTCCCTGGACAGCAAAGAGGGACTAACCTGCAAAGTCTATGCACCATCTTAGAGTGGGGAAAGATTGTCCTCGGCGTCTCTTTACTGATCGGTTACCAGATACTGTAACCGTTAATGCCCTTTGCTCCCTACTCAAACCGGCATCCCATGTACCGGTAATGTCATCTACTTGACTCTTACTCATTTTGTTCTGGCGTCCCAAAAGATCAAGAAAGGACTACCTCCCTAAACATATCCTAAGCGCCATTTTAGAGTGGGGTAAACTCGACTCAGCATATCTTCTCCGTTATGTTAACAGATCTAAAACTATATTCATGTTATTAAGTGTCTTGAATATGCAATTTATGAATTTGTTTGCAAGTTTATCTACCTCATATTAAGCATCTGCGGCCCAAACATATAAATTGTGATCCAATGCATCTGTCTATCTTCAATGAATATTATCCTTCATACAATCCCACTCTAATTCGGAACACAAATATTTACCACATTTAGAATACCTCAAATACATTCTATGTCATTATAATACTTCAAATACATTATATGGCAAGAATCTAATGTTAGCCACATAGTAATAGTATTATTAACAGCTCTTATTTTTCATAGTTACCATGATATAATGAATTGATTGTACTTAATATCAGCCATCTAGATTCCCAAGGTCTGTTAATCCCCTAAAAAGAATTCCAGCTCCGGATCAAAATTCAAGCCGTCCTCTACGGCCCGCAATTTCATAATCCATCTCGCTTCTTGCCTCCTCAATTTCAGTTCTCTGTTACCTCCTCTGGGGTCCATATTCACATGATCCATACCATAAAACTTGAAGTTTTTACTCTGATCCTGCTTTTTGCCCCGGCGACCGCTCACTCTTTCTTTGGGGCACAGAGTGACCAGATGGCATCCTTTTCGTGCCCGGGTATCTGGTCGCACCGATCCCCTGAGCCATCTGGTCGCACCGATTCCCTCGGCCATCTGGTCGCACCGATCCCCTCGGCCATCTGGTCACACCCAATGCTTTCCTATGGGGTGCCAGATGGCCGAGCTTCCCTGGAATTCCCGATGAGTGTCCATTTGCCTCCCCGATCCCAGCAAGGGCTCCAGGAGGTCGGGTACTTTCATGTGTTGAGTCCCCTCTTTCACCTCGAGTGCACGTATTACAAGAAAGGGGGGTAATTTTCCTCTAGTTTCCTAGGGAGAGGGTCAGGCAGACCTCCGTGAGGTCCGGCGATGCTGAGACAGGGGAAGGCGGCACCCGGGCCTGCCCGCCAGGGCCCCCAGGGGCCCGGGTATGCACCTGCCTCTCGTCCCATTCCTGATTGTCCTTTTTCTCTGAGTTTGCTCAGGCAGACCTCCGTGAGGTCTGGCAATGCTGAGACGGGGGAAGGCAGCTCCCTGGCCCACCCGCCAGGGCCCCCAGGGGCCCGGGTACACACCTGCCTCTCGGCTCCTTCCAGATGGTCCTTTTTCTCTGAGTGTGCTCAGGCAGACCTCCGTGAGGTCCGGCAATGCTGAGACGGGGGAAGGCAGCTCCCTGGCCTGCCCGCCAGGGCCCCCAGGGGCCCGGGTACACACCTGCCTCTCGGCTCCTTCACGATGGTCCTTTTTCTCGGAGTCTGCTTGCCCCGAGAGCAGGCAGGCAGGGGATGCCAAGCCAGCATACCCCCTGGGCAGGGTGGCCTGCCAGGGGATGGCAGGACATCTGATGCACTAAAGTGCACTAAAGTGAATATTGAAAAACTTGTCCATTCAAATATTAAATACACCGCTACTTCTAGCGTTTCCTAAGGACAAGCTTTCCAACATCGTGGCCAAGCTTCACACAAAAAACCAATTCGTGAAACTTTAGGGTAAGAAACAAACCGCTGGCATTCTACAATAAGTACAAAGCACGATATTTAGCCCCTTCTATGAAATAATTATTGAATAGAACAAGAATTACGGTTATTCAATGACAGCTGAAGTAAGCGAGCATATCGCACTACAAATCCCAGGATTCCCGTAACCTCTTGCGTAACTTAACCCCTCCCATTCTCATGACGGAGCCGCTCCGTCATGAGCATCGGCTGAGCTGTGCTCCTGACAGAGCGGTTCCGTCATGGCCCTGCCTCTGCGCCTGCGTGGCGCGTTCTATTGAGCGGGCGGGGCCATGACGGAACCGCTCCGTCATGAGCACAGCGCAACCGCAGCTCGTGACGGAGCGGCTCCGTCACAAGCATGCGAGCACCGCTCGGCCCCCCCCAGCGCTGCGGCGGAATTGCCGCCGCAGCGAAGGGGTTAAAAAACTGGATCCCGATCGGAACCAACATGGCAGTTGGAATAACAAGACTCTGCCGCCGGGAGACTTCGGTTGGAGAGGAAGGTAAGCTTTTTAAACCAATGCGTCCGGACTAAGATACCGCGTAATTCATTAATAATACGAGTGTCAAACGGCTAAGTTTAGGTGAGAAGAATTACTGCATGATAACCGCTTAACATTTCCCAGCTAATTTGTACAATAAATACCCTCGCTCACGCTATGCCTAATTTGAATGATTCATGTGAACTTTATTGGTCCACCAATACTTCACAACACGGCTTTGTAAACTTGGACTTCTGATTAGCTATCAAACGTAGCGTAGCGGCGGGCTTTGCACCACCCTTGGTAACGCCAGCACCATGATTATTTAAGGCTTGTATTTTCGTTCTAATACGATCCGGAATTGCCTAAATCAAAAACCGTTAGCAACCGTATCCAGTGCAGGCAAAAAGAACGCGCTAAACTTGAATTCCATACTTGTTTGCGGTTACAACAGAACATCAATTTGGCCCTAATTAAAATGAATATCGGTTCCACAGTGATACAAATACGAATTTTATACCAGTTGCTGTTCTTTTTTCTCCAGATTCCTAACTTTGTGACATTAAGAGAACAACTAAGGTAAATATTCAACATGTGTTTACCGGAACATAAGGTCTCACATATATGGATATTAAAACATGTTTACAGCTACATTTCCAGCTGGTTCTTCAATCTTTGGAATATAAAACGATAAGAGATATAAGATCTTGACCATCTTCAAAAAGGGAGTACCATGTAATTTTGGCCTCCCCCCTTGTCATATAGATACTGCTTACCTATATACCGTGTTAAGTTAGCATGAGCTTATTAAAGTGTTTAAACGTCGTTTTTCCTTTAGCTGCTTTTGCACATGACACATATTTGTTATTTTAGCTTTCAACCTAGAAGAGCGGTGTGATTTACATGAGAATAATATGTTATTGCTCTGATATCAGCTTTGTTTGGTAAAATATGTCTGCACAGTGAGTGCTGAAGTTTCCCAGGATAACTTGACACAGTGTTGTTGTAAGGTCTGATCTTCGCACCTTTCTAGACATAACATGAATGCAGCTGCTGCTGCCAAGATCTGGCTTTACGCGCGTTTTATATTGCTTTGCTGAGAGCACACGTAACACACTTGATGGTGCTTCGCATGCAGAGAGCTGGTGGAAGATGATTTGATCCTCTGCCACTGAGATTTTGCGGCACGGGCCCGCCCTGCTAAAACCCAATGAGACCTTGATAGATAATAATTTTCTATGCTAGTTAGGGAGGGTGAGAATTAGGTGTTGCTAACTCCTATTCATTTCAGCATATTTAGCATGCTGTCACCTTTCGCATTTTATGGACTATTAACTATGCTGATAACTTTGCTTGTGATAATATGTTTGCTTGTATTATGTAAGATACTTTGTTTGAGAACCTTGTATTAGTAAATAAATATTTCAAATATGTACGTGTCCTCTTTTACTCCACGTTCTGGTTTGAAATGATTGCATAACGAAAGAGTGTTCATGTGTTCCACGATACCTGAGGTATTCTAAGATCATGTTCTGGTCTGTCTAATCATTGGGAAGTCATACTGACCAATGAGACACTGTAGCTAGCTGTAATCTTTCTAAAACGGTTTCCTTGAATTACTACCCAGTTGTGCTACAAAGTTTACTTCGTTTTTCTACGTTCCTGCGCCGTCATGGCTCAACCAGTTGACATTCCGCAACATAGTCGAGTTGCGGTGTGCAATCATTTACAGACTTACCAAGTACCCTTGGAGGGCTTGGCTGTAATAATGGTGGTGAGTGAGGATGATGCTTACCCATACGAACTGTTCTATTCGTGGGTGACGTTTCCGGCTGTGGACGCTAACTCTGGTTTGTTCCACATTTACACTCCCTCACCAGTACCAAATGAATATACACCGTACAGAGCACAGGAAGTTCCTATTGATCATTGGCAGCATCGAGTTTGGTTTGGTGGCGCCCTGCCCCATTCTTTAACCGCTCCGAGGTTAGGTCCTTTGTCCATTCCAGGCGCTGCCTGGCCCATTTTGGGCGGATTTACTCCTCATCCTCAACACAGCAATGTACCCTGGCGGAAGTTGGAGTACCGGGTATTTGAGAACCCGGCGGTGCCAGGGAACACACCTGAAAACTCTGAGTCCTTCCTGTTTCAGACTACAGAAACACAGAGTCTTCTAGGTGACTTCAAAGATCGTATTTATTGGCTGCAGCCGGTAACAGGTATCCTAGAAGTACAACAGCATGTATGTTCTCAGGAGACTGCTCTCCTTTACAAAGCCAGTCTTTCCCTTATATACAAAATAATATGCTTTAGGCAAACATTCCTTATTTTACAGCAGATCATTCGCATATTTTTGCTACAAAGGAAAAGCAGAGTCATGATGACAAGCCCATATTATAGTTCCTCCAGCCCACAATCAATTACCCGGCAAGACCCAGTATTTCCATCAGATAACGACAGACCCCCAATAAAAACGGGCACCTCCTCCTCGTATAGCAGGTCATAAAGCAAAAGACAGGGACAGGTGTGTGTAAGATTAGGCATGGTTTGTGTGTGATGAAAGGTTTATGATATGTTGTGCCTTGATACGAATCTAGCTCGGCCGCTGGGAAAGGACCTGGCCGAACAGGTTTGGCTTCGGGCAGTGGTGTCAGCTTGCCTAGGTCACAGAGGAGTCAACAAGGGTGTACGTGTCCTTTGGACTGCGTTTGGCTTCAGTCATTTGGCTATGTGAGGGCAATCACAAAATGGATGCCGTTCACAAAATGGAACCCGAGGGTTCGGAACGGAAATGCTGATTTCAGGGTGATTTTGTCACTCGATCATGACGGAAATGCTCATGTATAGTGTATGACTCATTACCGGTCTATTGATACCAAAATCGTCATGATGCGACGATGTTTATAACACGGGTCCAGAATTTTCAGCACCACAGACCATCCTTTTGCCCTTACATAGGCAATTTGACCTATACTCACGCTAATCTGAGTCCAGGTCTGTATTCATAAAGTCATTGAGATGTTGCTGTAGCAGTTCAGTTTCAGTATTTAGCGTCTTTATTTCAAAGTTTTTCTTCATAAAAGACAAGCATATAAAATATGTACAAGAAACACACAACAGGTATATACAACCTTATACAAGCAATTTAAGTTATCATAGATCTTGTTTAAAAACACAATTAAATAGCATAGAAAGACGATTTTCCAAAATTAATACAAATGTAAAAAGATAATTCAGAAATGCAATCCAGGAGGCATAGATTTCGGACAACACAAGTTGACATTCAGCTATTAGCTCCTTGTAAACACCTTGCTCTGATAATCCAGGCCCACCCAAGATATTTTGCCACCCCTATGGACAGCCATTCAGCTGTGTTATATCTTAGGATTGACAATGCTTCATTGCTCACCCGGGTGTTTAATCGTTTACATATTGGTTTTAGCCATTTATGGCGTGGTGCACAGTAAGCTGGGCAGGCAAACAGGAAATGCCCTAAGGATTCCTTTTGCTCATAACACCAGGGACAGAACAAGGACGGGTGGTTATGCCACTTATTAGTGAATTCTCTTATAGGCAGCGTCCCTACGCGAAACTGATGATACCGTTTCCTGTCAGTACTTTTAAGGATAGTGTCCCAATAGGTCTCTGTGTGTGGAACCACTTTGTAGGTCAGAAACATACTTGTCAGGTTAGATTTCTGGGAGAGCACAACCTGTTCCTCTTTGACTATGGTCCAGTATAGTAGTTTAAAGTCTTTTTTTGACGGAAAGATGTGATCTCCCGGCTCTGTCCATAACATATGGAGACCCATTCTAAATAGGGTGTTCTTAATAGATTTAAACCAAGGCATATCCCCTGCCCCTTGTATCGATCTCACATCCAGTATCTCTTTGGCAAACATGGATAGTTCCGGAGTGGACCAGATACGTCTCCATAGCGCAACCATCCTATATTGGGCATGGTGTTTAATAGAATAGAAGCCCATATCTAGCATGAGTGGGAGTGATGGTGTCGATGGTGGAAGACTCACTAGGCTACGAAAGAATTTGTTCTGGATTTTATCCAGAGCGGCCAGATCTACATTCCCCCATAGGTCAGCCCCATATAGTATGGTGGTACTAATTTTGGCGCTATAGATTTTGAGCGTCGGTAATACTGTTTTAGTCAGGGAACAACGTTGTTCTTTCACAAGACACCCTGATAATCGTGCAAATTTTAGACTGAGTGCCTCAATTTGTTCCTTCCAACGTAGCCTGTAGTCGATAACAACTCCTAAGTATGTCATTACCTCTACTTGTTCTAGGCTAGTCCCATTCATGGTTACATAACCCCTCTGGGGTTTGTTCTCTGTCAGGACCATAAACTTTGTCTTAGAGACATTAATTTCGAGGTCATTTTGGCTACAGAAGTCCATAAACTTATTTATTGCTAACTGGAGGCCCATCTGCGTTTTTGCCAAGATTAGGGTGTCATCGGCAAAAATTAAAAGGGGAAATTTGGTCCCACCCAAGGTTGGCGCGTCTGTCGAAGTTGCTGAGAGAAACTGGACAACCTGGTTAATAAAGAGTAAGAATAGGGTAGGGGCCAGAACACAGTCCTGCCTCACTCCACGGGTCACAGGGAAAGAGTCGGTCACCTGTCCTTGGCAACCCCACCTTACTCTGGCAAAGTTTTCCTCATGCAGCCTGATTGTAAACTCGAGAAGGTCAGATGGTATGCCCATTCTCCTTAATGCTGCCCACATCTTTCCTCTGGGGACCAGATCGAACGCAGATTTAAGATCCACGAACACTGCGTATATTGTACCTCCTCTTAAAAAGACAGTCTTCCAATAGATCATGACAAATCTGAGCACTTGGTCGACTGTGCTTATATTAGCCCTGAAGCCAGCCTGCGGTGGAGACAGGATGTTTTCTTCTGTCATCCAAAACTGGATTCTTCCCAACAGCATTTTGGCAATTACCTTCTGCAGGGCGTCAATAAGACTGATGGGGCGATAATTTCCCGCATTCGTCTTATCGCCTTTTTTATACACATGTAGGATCTCCGCCCCTTTCCAAGAGTCAGGAATTTTGACACCTCTAGCTATGGCATTGGCCAATAAGGTTATATAGGGGACCCAATTTTCTTGATCATACTTAAAAAGGTCCGCTGGGACACAGTCCATTCCGGGAGCTTTCCCGTTCTGAACTAGTTTTAGAGCATTTGCAGCCTCCGATTCCGTAAAGACTAACTGATCACGAGGTGGAGCTGCGGTCGGAGCCCGGATAGTCTCTCCTGTGTTGCAGGAGCCCAATTCTGTATTACTAAACTGCGTCGAGAAATGCTTAACCCAAGTCTCAGCCGGAACATGGTTGGCTGGGGTTTGCAGGTCCCCTGTCCCTCCCCATTTCACTACTTGCCAAAATTTTTGCTGGTTAGTGGAGAGGCTGGCCTTATATAAATCCAACCAACGTTGTTCGTCCCAATTTATCTTGGCCTGCTTAAGCACCTTCTTATAATTTGCCCTTTCTTTTCTAATGTCTGTTGCTAGTCTAGTTTTAATAGCAGCTATCAAAGAACTATGGGCAAGACGACAAGACTTGTCATACCATTTAGCTCCTATGTGAGACAAACCAGTTTTCCTCCCTCCACCTGGTTTAATAAAAAAAGTTTTAATTTTGTTAAAAAGGGACTCATGGATCACCCCAATTTGTTCCAGTGACCCCACATCATCTAGTAGAGGCGCGATCAGCTTAGTCGCTGCCGATACCTCTGTCGAAACATTATCAATGATGCCATGGTCTTCCAGAAACCTAGCCCAGCGTACCCTTCTGCAATCATTCGTAAGGACAGCCTCAGCTGTAATTAAATTTGTTGCACTATTTCTCAATAAGTCGCCATTTGCTGATAAGTTTATTACTAGGGGATTGTGATCACTTTCTGGCCTTGCGACTATTTCCATGTCCACTAATAGACTCCAGAACTCCATCTTGATTAAAAAGTAATCAATACGGCTCGAGCTATGACAATTGTCAAAAGTAACATTTCCCACCAGGCCAGATTTTGTCCTCCCATTCGCCGCTCGCAGATCCCATTCTAAGCAGAGACCAAGCCACTGCATAACGGCCTCAGTCACTTTTTTAACAGGTGGGATGGCCAAGCTAGGAATATTATATATCTGGTCAGTTTCGCCATAACACCCGTTATCCAGATTGGGGACAGGTTCAAATGTAGAATTAAAATCCCCAGCCACCAATACACATTTGTCTCTACCAATGATGTTCAATAGGGGATCTAGATCTTCAACCGTTTTCAATAACTTCCCTCCTGGTCGCCCCCTGGCATATATATTGATTAAGAAGAGATCTTGGCTGTTTCCACTACTCAGTTTTAACCCTAGGATATCATTACTCAATGTGGGTAGGTCAGAAATCTTATAGCCTAGAGATTGTCTGATCCAAATAACAAGACCCCCAGATGGACGACCTTTTGGACCTTTACAGGCTGGTTTATAGAAGTTCAAATAACCAACCCGATATATGGCATCGACTGACCAGCTTTCTTGAAAAACAATTATATCATGATATTCTACAAAGGACCCCCAGTCTGCTTCTACCAGTTTCCCCTTCAGCCCAGCAATATTCCAAGATAATATCTTAAGGGTAAGTACAGATGACTCTAGTGGTATATCAGCAGAACTACCAATCCCCCCACTTCCCTCGGGTGTAAGAACATAACTTGAAGATTCATCCGTCCCTTTCTTTCCATGGGGGACGTTTCCGAACTCAGACTCTATTGTATCCACAATATTTGCAGTATGATTTATTGTACAGTTTTCTGAAGCCCCAGGCGATCTGAGGGCCGAAGGCCCGTTGTTAAGTCAATCCACTCCATCTAGTCCCATTAATGGGGCAAACCGGTTAGAAAGATGAGGCAGAAACATTGGATAGATTGGTGTTTCAGAATAATATCTATCTCTAGGTCTATACTTTTGAGAATGGGGTTGAAGTGTTTGGTCTCTGATAGAGTTAAGTGTAGGATAGAAATAATGCAGGGGCAAAGTTTGAACATCGCCCAGTCTTCCATATCTAGGTTCCCTGCTGATATAATCAGCCACCCATGGCTCCCTAAAGCTAATTACCACACAATCCCCATCAAGATCTTTTTTACTGTACCCCACCCAGTCCACCCTCCTAACGTTAAGGATTTCTATTTTACGCATTGGAGGGAGAGGACGATTTTTGTTTAACCAAAATGTTACTTTGTTGTATAGGTCTCTGTGTGTTTCCCTCTTACCCTCTCCTAATGGGGCCACTCCAGTTAGGAGGTTCATACATTGGTTCCTAGGTACAGGTTTAGTCCTGGTCCCTGTACTTTGGTCAAGATGGCCAGTAGGTTTAGGTGATTTTCTATGTGGGGGCTGTGGATTAGGAACATTGGCAACCTTTTGCAATGGAGTACTTTCTATCGTCTGTTTATTTTTAACGGGAGCGGGTTTCTGCTGAGAAACATTTGTGGTAGATGGTCCTGTCTTGGCTCTACTTTCCCTGTCCCTGATATTCACTGGGTTTTTCTGGGAAAGTGTCAAATCTGTACCCTTGGGAACTGAAGGTATGTGGATTCTCTTCATTGCAGCTATGTTCTCTTTTACTAGTGAGTCCAAAGAATCCATCTTGGTGTTTAATAGCCTGGTCCATTCAAATAGCGGTAGGAGTAAAGATTTGATCAGTAATTCTATTTTGGCCAAGAGAATGCTTTCTACAATATTTACAGTAACGTTGTTTTCCTACATTCGGTGTAGTTGTCAGTATGGGGGAAACGTTATTAGCTCTCTGCCCCTTATTATGTCCTCCCTTGTCAGTCGAATCTACCCTTTTCCTTTTGCCTGGGTTTTGTGTAGGCGAGCACTGAGAATTAGAAGATATATTTGCTCGCTCCGTGCTTTGGGTGAGGTTAGGAGAATCAGAAAGACCCGTGTCATTATGAGATAAGTCATGGTAAGAGGGACTATTATCTAGTATAATATCTTGAGCAGTATCTATAACAACCCCCTCTATGTCCGAGTTTTGGCTGATAGGTGCAATTTCTCCTACTAAATCAATAATTACATTAGTAGATACATTGGGCAATTGGGTTAATGAAACCGGGGAGACAACCTCATTAATTTTACCTAGTGAAGAACGCTTGCCCGTGACCAAGTCGAGTGACAAGCGTTTTTCAGCTAGAGCTATTTCTTTCTCCAATATACAGGTGGTGCGTTTAAAGAACTGATCAATAGTACCTGTAAAGGTGCCATTGGAGGTAGAAACCTGGACCTGCCTTTCCATACCTGAGCGTAGGGACATTTTAAAGCAGGACACCAAAGTATTCTTTCGCAGCCCACTAAATACAAAGCAATAATAAGCACAACACAAGTTAAATTCAAAATTAAACTAACGATATGGCAGCACCAGTGGCCAGGTGATGCAATAGATAAACAGATACGTGCAAGTAACAGTAATCGGGAAGTTAAATGAAAGGGGGGTGGCCCGACCCGACCCTTACCGGCCTCTGACGGCCACAGACGTTCCCGCCGCTCCCGCGTGCTCCCGCGCAGCGGGACTATTCTGGAATGTTTATAGGTTCAGTGTGGGAAGGGGAGGAGCCTGCAGGGAGAGCGGCCCAGGTGGTTGCGATAGAGGCGAGCAGGCGCTCCTGGGACTGGTAGTCCTGCGCCTAAGCTCGCTCGCAGCCCTGCAGTTACAAACGCCAAAAAGTCACCACCACTGGTGTAGCGTTTAATCCCTCCTAAGCAAACGTTGTAGATGTTGCAGAAGTTGTGAACCCACATGATGCGGGACCCGCGGAGCGGGTTCCGCGAGTTGCGGCTAAAACAAAGGGAAGGAAAGTTCGGCTGCTGCCGTTAGGTCAAGGCACAGAGTATCCCAGCGAGGGCCCAAGTATGCTGCCTTTTCTGGTCTATCAAAAGGGGAGGAGCCTGCAGGGAGAGCGGCCCAGGTGGTTGCGATAGAGGCGAGCAGGCGCTCCTGGGACTGGTAGTCCTGCGCCTATGCTCGCTCGCAGCCCTGCAGTTACAAACGCCAAAAAGTCACCACCACTGGCGTAACGTTTAATCCCTCCTCAGCAAACGTCGTAGATGTTGCGGAAGTTGTGAACCCACACGATGCGGGACCCGCGGAGCGGGTTCTGCGAGTTGCTGGCTAAAACAAAGGGAAGGAAAGTTTGGCTGCTGCCGTTAGGTCAAGGCACAGAGTATCCCAGCGAGGGTCCAAGTATGCTGCCTTTTCTGGTCTATCAAAAGGGGAGGAGCCTGCAGGGAGAGCGGCCCAGGTGGTTGCGATAGAGGCGAGCAGGCGCTCCTGGGACTGGTAGTCCTGCGCCTACGCTCGCTCGCAGCCCTGCAGTTACAAACGCCAAAAAGTCACCACCACTGGCGTAGCGTTTAATCCCTCCTCAGCAAACGTCGTAGATGTTGCAGAAGTTGTGAATCCACACGATGCGGGACCCGCGGAGCGGGATCTGCGAGTTGCTGGCTAAAACAAAGGGAAGGAAAGTTCGGCTGCTGCCGTTAGGTGCTGTAGCATCATCCTATTACTTAGCTCATTTCTTCATACAGGTTTCCTTATACACGATGTAGCACAGAGGCCACATATTGCAGGAGCACACTGTACACACAGACAGAGCAGGAAAAGAATGGCTAAGATCATCCCAATGACTATCAATATCTTCCAACCCCAGGTGGATATCAGTTCCCAGAACCACCCCATCAGTGACCAGTCTCCTTTATCCATGTGAATAGATTCAGATATTTTATGCAGTTTGGAGATGGCCTGGTATACTGTCGGAGCATTATCTTGGATGAAAATGCAGCAACTTGATTTGATCACTTTACATACCTGTTATGGCTGTCTTTTTGCTAGCTCTTTGGAGATGGAGAATGATGGAGAGTGACTCCAGCCTATCACCCCCATAGCATAGGGACTAGGCCGATAGACAAGGACCCTGTCTTACATATATAAAGGCATTTTCGTATAATTTCCCTTAGAGTAAGGCTTATGAATTTAAGTTAGGGGATAGATATAGAAGTACTAGTTATGATTCACTCATTTGCTAACATGCCGATCTGTTTTTCATGGAGCTATGCATATTATGGGCTCCGTAGGCCTTAAACGAGACAGACTCCATTTCGCTTTCTGCCCGGTAGCTCGAGAAGGCTTTCTAGGTGAAGAGTAATGTTTTAGTTTCAAGCTGTTGTTCGCTTGGAGAGAACCGGTTCAGGCTGACCCTTATCGAAGGAATGTATTTTTCTCCACTCCGAAGACACAACTTCAGGCCGGCCGGCTGGGAAAGTGTCCTTGGTACGGGGAGGTACAAGAATTTGGTGGGCGGCAGGTTACTGGCCGTGAATTTCCATGAAGGAACGGGCTTTGATATTAGCGAAGGTGTTAGTTTTTTTTTTTCAGTTAGTCCGTAGGCGGCATCTAGCCGTTAGCATCTCTGCCATTATTCATTTTCCATGGTGGATGAGTCGCCATCTTTGAAGTCGGAGAAAGATTTAAGACCGAAACTCTCTGAGATAGACTGAACGAGAAGTGGCGTGGAGCGCACTGATACAGAGAGAGAGAGAGACGGTAGCAAATAATCAGCAAGGTTCCGAGGTCCTGAGGGGAAGCAGACGAGGTTGAGCCTAGCGGTGCAGACGTGTACTTGTGACGGCTGAGGGTGACTGCAAAGCGAGCCAGGACACAGAGACGAGAAGGGAACCTAGATGACTGCCGAGTCCAAACTTCATATTAACCAGGTGATGACTGTCCATTGCTCGTAGACTGTGCACTCTAATCTTTACCTTTTTCTTGCAAATGTTATGCTGCATAGTAATGTGATTTATATCTATTGTTAATAAATACCCTAATTCTTATGGAATTATTGTGTACCTGGTGTTCATGTTCAATCTAGGTAAACCGCACTTCTAGTTGATAGCTGTTTAGTGAACGGATGAGAAATCCCGATCAGGTAAATGGTGATCGAATAAAGAGGGAGTGAGTGGACCTTTGATGCCAAGAGCAGGGAGTACACTATACAATCTGGAATCATATTCAAAGTTATTATTTTAGTTTTGTCCCGAGTAGATTGCTGAGATATCATCCCAATAATGGTTCATAGGAATGTGGTCGTCGTTGATATGCGGCGTTAATGAGAGCGTCGGGGAGGATACCGACGTGTAAATCCACCAGATTGTGGCTTGAATAAGTGAGAACGTCAGGAAGGACACTGACGCGTAGTTTCGCAGGATCGCGAACAATTTGGAAAAGGGAGCATTGGGTTCTGCAGGCCCGTGTGTAGACGCACCAGATTGTGTGTCAGATCTGCCCTAGGGTAGAACGGTCTGGGTCAGGGTGGCCGCGAGACCAACTGATGTGAATAAGATATTGTAGAAAATCCGTATATGTATATTGTCATTCCCCATCCTTAGGTGCGACCTGTACATTTATCTGTATATATACTCATTGTGAATACGATCTAAGGAGAGAAGGTGAGTACGTTTTGGCTGGGTCACAGGGGCCCCTGGGGGCTGATCCCATCTAAACAGAAAATCCGGCCATTACATCTGGCGTCACGAACTGTTTACGAAGCCTGTGTGCATTGTGTTGTTTTAATCTCGTTGGTTTGCGCTCGGCTTGTACGTATAAAATCTTGTTTATAATTGTGTATATAATTTTTTGTGTGTCATTATGTTTGTGAAAAAATCACCGTCGGTTTTCAAATTACCGATCCAGATTCCCGGCTGGGAGTCTACGCCTTACGAGGCTTTGGCCCGTGAGTGGGCTGATTCTACTGGTTTAAGTGAAAATTGGTCTTCATTCTTGGAGCAGGCGGAGCCTGCTGATGTGATTTCGTGCCTACAGAAAGCGCCAGTAGTGAAAGGTGATGAGCTTCCTATTTTAGGACGCAGAGGGTGGATTGTTCTTAATGCATACAGAATATTGCATGAGAGGTTGGTTCAACTGCGGAAACAGTTTAAAGATTCGGAAGGACAGTGTGTCGAGTTGCAAAATGCGCACACTTTGCTGCGTTGTCAAAATAAATTGCTTGCCGATAAACTTGAAACATATCAGACCATTGCCGAAAGAGCTGCGGTCCGTATTGCACGATACAAATATAAACATCGTCGTGGACGTGTGTCTTCCCGCAAAGTGCGTATGGTTGTAGCAAAAGCTGGAATGGATTGGAACCCCGATGAGTGGGACGGTAATATCTGGGATTCTCATACTTCTGACTCCTCGGCAGAGGAGGGTGATAAGCGCGAGTCTTCTCGCTCCGGACGTGATTGTAAATCCGCTTCATGTACTGATTTGACTCCCGATTGTGACCGTGCTCGTTCTTCCCGCGTGGATGACGTAGCTTGCCCTGATTGTGCTGTTAAATCTAAGATGCGGGCTTCCTCGGAAGCTCTTCCCGCAGTTTCTGTTCACCCGATTTTTCGACGAAAATTACAACAAGCCCCTGGTAATCCGGGTGGTATAGCTCTTGATTGTATTGAAGATTTTACTCAGCAGGAAATTAGTGACATCCTGCAACGATTTAAACAACGGCCTGGTGAAACTTTGCTTACCTGGATGGTGCGTCTTTATGAGCTTGGCGCTTCCGGTATTATGCTCGATGCTGTTGATTGTTTACGATTTTGCTCTTTGAGTTCTGATTCTACTATTCAGGACCATTTTCGGAATTATAATGGTAATGCTCAAACTTCTTTGCTCCAGCTTGCGTCTGATGGCTGTAATCATAAATATCCAACTGAATCTGATTGGCCCACTGATGAAAAGCCTTGGTATACTCTGCGCGATGCGTCGCAACGTTTAAAGGAAGAAGTCATGAAAACGTGTATCTTCCTTAGTACTGCTGACAGGTTATTGGATGGTCTTTTAACATCTTCTGTGCGTAACCGCATTATACGTACTTCTCCTGTTGCTTATAAACAAGTCATGATGACATTATTGATTAATCAAACTGGCAATCCTTTGTCTGCTGTGCTCGAGTCTGTTCGTCAGCTTGGTGAGCTGGGTGAATGGTTTAAACCTGAAAGACAATCCCGACCTGAGGGTCGTACTGGTGGGGACTATAAGTTCTCTAGACGTGACATGTTTCTTGCTCTCATTGCTGATGGTGTCAAAAGGGAAGAAATTGATGGCGAACCTAATAATATCCTATGGGATATGTTTCGTAAGCGTGGTTTGGATCGGAAGGAGGGTGCCCGTCGTGTACGAAAGAATGAGTATGATCGTGGTTCAGATGACAGTGGTGATGAGAGACGACGTGTGAATTCTGATCGCCGTGATGATCGGCGCTATGAACGTGGTGGTTCCCCCCGTCGTAATGATGGGAGGGGGAGAGAGGATGATCGTGAGAGGGGAAGAGATGATCGTGGCTCTAGCAGACGTAGAGATGCAAGGAGTTATTCCCCTGACGTAAGGAGGAGGGAGGATCGTAACAGGCTCTCTGATCGTAATTCGCAACTTTTTGAACCTGACACTAATCCGTTTCGTACTGGAGACGGATATGAACAAGAAATTCTAATACCCAAGAAAACTGAGAACATTTACCCTGATCTGTCTTGGTTGACGGAACGCAGGAAAAATGACTAGGAAATAGGTCAAGCTCCGGTACGCAGGTGGGCCCACAGAGATTACAGACCCTATGTAGATATTGAGATTTTTTGGAAACATCGTAATATCCAAAGGGCCCGAGCGTTAGTTGATACTGGGGCGGAGGCCACTTTAATTCATGGTAAGTCGAGAAAATTTCATGGCCAGTCTTTTACAATCACCGGTCTGGGTGGTAAAGAGACACCCGCAGTTCAAACTGCACTTGAAATTAAAATTGGTAGAATTCCTCGTAGAGAATACTCTGTGTTGGTTGTGCCACTTTTGGAATACATTATTGGAATTGACATTTTGAGAGGTATGACTTTGCATTTGGATGATGGTTACTATCAATTTGGTACTAGACAGTACATTTCGACCAGACCCGTTCGGGTTGGCCGTTTACGCATGCCACCTATTGAGATCCCTATAGCGACGAAAGTGGTTTCTCAGAAACAATATCGCATCCCAGGTGGTCATGAAGAAATTACAGCTACGATTCAGGATTTGGTTGACGCAGGAGTCATTACTCCGGTCACATCTGCTTGGAATAATCCTGTTTGGCCCGTGCGCAAAAGTGACAATTCTTGGCGCATGACTGTTGATTATCGAGAATTGAACAAACATACACCTAAATTGACTGTTGCAGTGCCTGACATTGTTACACTGATTCAGAGAATTCAAAAGCATCCAGGTACATGGTATGCTTCTATTGATATTGCTAATGCATTCTTTTCAATTCCAATTGCCCCCGAATGCCAGGAACAATTCAGTTTTACATGGAATGGACGTCAAATGACGTTCCGGAGTCTTCCTCAAGGCTATGTACATAGTCCTACGATCTGTCACCGGCTGGTGGCGGAACATTTATCTGAAGTGCCCACGATTCCACAAGTTCAGATTTGTCATTATATTGACGACATTTTGATTCAAGGTGAAACGCAAGACCAGGTACAAACCCATTTAGATCAAATCATTGATTGTTTGCGAGCAAAAGGTTGGGAAATTAATCCTGACAAATTACAAACTCCATCCCAAGCTGTAAAATTTCTAGGAATTAATTGGCATGAGGGTCACAGAGAAGTGATTCCACAGGTTAAACGAAAAATACTTGATTTTGCTGTTCCCAGGAACAGGAAAGAGGCGCAATGCTTTATTGGATTGTTTGGATTTTGGCGTCAGCATATTCCCCATTTGAGTCAAATCTTGGCTCCACTGTATCGAGTCACTCGTAAAAAGAATGCGTTTGAATGGGGTGAACCTCAACAGACTGCTTTTACTTTGGCTAAAGAAGCTATTCAGTATGCTTTGGATTTGTGGCCTGTGAGTGACGGTGATGTGGATTTGAATGTGTCCGTGGAAGGCCTGTATGCCAATTGGAGTTTGTGGCAAAAGCAGGGCAGACAAAAAGTGCCATTAGGTTTTTGGACCAAAAAGTTACCCGAGGCTGGTGAGCGTTACTCACCTTTTGAAAAACAGTTGCTTGCTTGTTACTGGGCTCTGGTGGATACCGAGCAATTGACTTTAGGCCATGCTGTGATTTTGAGGCCTGAAATTACCATTATGCAGTGGGTTTTGAGTTCACCGAAGTCCCATCGAATTGGACATGCTCAGGAGGCTAGCGTAATTAAATGGAAATGGTACATTCAGGACAGGGCACGTGTGGGTCCGAAAGGTGTGGCGGTTTTACATGAGCGAGTGGCGCAGGCGCCCTCCAATGAGGCTGAACGTGAGTATTCGGTTCCCGTAGTGCAGGAGTCTCCCGTGAAGTGGGGTAAATCATTTGATGATCTGTCCGCGGAGGATAGAAAACATGTGTGGTTTACGGATGGTTCTGCGAAGTTCATTGGTGACAAAAGACATTGGAAAGCTGTCTCTTATAATCCGATTACACAGAAATTGTTAAGCACGACTGGAGACGGTAAGAGTAGTCAATATGCTGAACTCTATGCGGTTTATCAGGTTTTGAAACAGGAATTACCAGGTACATGTCACATTTTCACTGATTCTTGGTCCACTGCAAATGGACTAGCGGTGTGGCTGCCGACATGGCATTCTCATAATTGGGAATTGCATTCTAAGGAGTTGTGGGGTAAAGAGTTGTGGCAGGATATTTGGGAATTGCTTCCGCAGAGTACTGTAACAATCTTTCACGTGGATGCTCATACTCCAATCGACTCCCTTGACAAATTTTTCCATAACATTGCAGATGAACAGTCTAAAATTTCTGAGGCAGTGGTTGACATGCAGGATTCTGATTTGGCGGGATTGGCGAAGTGGGCCCATCAGAAAGCAGGACATTTTGGAGAGAAAGCCACTAACAGGTGGGCTGCGGATAGAGGAATTCATATTCCCTTTTCTTTAATTAAAGATGTCATTCTACATTGTCCCATTTGCCAGCATTCTAGAAAGAAAGAGGTGCCTCAAATTGTTCGAGGCCACTTACATCGAGGTAAATTGCCCGCCCAAATTTGGCAGATTGATTATATTGGTCCGCTCCCTATGAGCAGAAACTGTCAATACATTTGTACAGTGGTTGATACTTATAGTGGCCTTTTGGTCGCTTTCCCTTGCAAGAATGCTACCCAAGTGAATACAATTAAAACGCTGGAGCTCATTATTTTGTATTATGGTGTCCCATTCCAAATTCAATCAGACAATGCATCCCACTTTCGTGGAAGATTGGTGCAAGAATTCTGTACGGAGAATAACATAGATTGGGTGTTTCATATTCCATATTATCCACAAGCTTCAGGATTGATTGAGAGAATGAATGGCTTGTTGAAAGAACAGTTGCGCAAGTTGACTGATGACCGTTACAGCCAGTGGAGAGATGTCCTACTTCAAGCCTTATTAATTTTGAATAATCGTCCTTTGTTACATGCTGAATCTCCTTTGATGCGTTTGTTTCCTCCACATGTTGATGCAAAACCTAATTCTATTTCGACCACTGTCACATATTGGGAAATTACCCCCGGTGCTTTGGCTCCATGTAGAGCAACCCCAGGTTCCGCAGGCCTTGACCTGCATGCATTAAATGATGCACAATTCCCAGGAAAAGATCGAATCATTGTTGAAACTGGCATTGGTGTCTCTATACCTGCTGGTAGTTTTGGATTAATTGCCCCTAGATCTGGCCTGGCCCTGAAAGGTGTACAAGTACTCGGAGGAGTGATTGACAGTGATTATCAGGGAGAGATTAAGGTTCTCTTGCTTAATAGCAGTGAGACTGACTTATTGATCAAAAAGTCTGACCGTGTTGCTCAGTTACTGATTATGCCTGTCTTCAGTGGTGAGATCAAGAAAGGCTCTGCCCCGACGTTGCTAACTGTGCGAGGACAAAAAGGCTTCGGATCGT
The DNA here is from genome assembly GCF_964263255.1 of Lissotriton vulgaris. NCBI lineage: Eukaryota > Metazoa > Chordata > Amphibia > Caudata > Salamandridae > Lissotriton > Lissotriton vulgaris. The sequence goes on from NC_141694.1 coordinate 1,884,513,854, forward strand.
CTGATCTTCCTGGAGCTAAAATATGGGTGCAATCGCCTAAAAATCCTCCTGAACAGGCTGATATTATTGCGACCGGTCATGACAACACCGTTTTGGTGATGAAGCCAGGGAAAGATGGCTGGGAAGCTGTCCCAGCTGATAAATGTTACTTACGAGAATGATTAAGGCCTGTGTTTGTATTTTTTCAGATCATTCTTTGGACTGCTGCTGCAGGATGTGTCGGCGTTGGACTCCTTTTGGCTTGCTACGCCGGGTGAGGAGAGGATCCGCCGACGCCGGTTGATGGGATAATAAGAGCCACGCGGTCTGCGTGGCGTTCGTCTTCAAATTTCTGGGTCACACTCGCGAAGCGGGTGACGAACTCTCCGCATTTTTGCCTCACTCCTATGAAGAGTGTTACTGACATTCTAGCGACCTGTTTGGTAGCTGTCCCTGCATCCACTGAGACTCTTCGCCATGTCTTCAATGTATCTAATGCCCGACCTAATGTTATTCTGGGTGATTTCGCGGCCCACGAGTTCTGTCCCTCATGTACTCTTCTTCCAGACCTTGATATCCCTATTAATTCCAGAATTACTACTTTTAATATTACCCCTGGTGACCTTTGCTTCGTGATGACCTGTAATCCTAAGGCTATTACCGAGTGTTTGCGATTGAAACTCCAAGCCGCTACTACTTTTTCATTTCATCAACGTTTGTTATGTTCAAAGAGACTTCCTAATTCATGCCTTTCAGTGAAGAACAATATGACTTGTAAACGTTTAGTAGTAGCAACTAGCCATTATCGTTCAATGTTATTGCCAGCTGGATGGCTCTTTTCCTGCGGGAATTCATCTTGGCCCTATATTCCTGCGAATATTTCTGGTGGCCCATGTACCATCACTAGATTAAGTTTGCTAATGTTTTCTTCACATCCTCCTTCACATTCCCGTATTGTCCGAGACTCAATGTCATTACATGAAGATTGTGATTCCTCTGTTCATCTTTATTCCAGATCGGAATATCTTGGTTTAGCTTTTTCTATTATTGGTGTTCCAGCATTGGCCGTTTATAATGCCAAAACAATCGGAAAAATGGCCTGCTGGATGGTGAAGTCTATAAATCAAACGTCTACTGTTTTATCAGATTTATTATTAGATTCCCAAGGTGAACGTAGAGCTATTTTGCAAAACCGTGCAGCAATCGATTACTTGTTGTTAAAACATGGGCACGAGTGCTCTGATTTTGAAGGTCTATGCTGTTTTAATTTGTCTGACCATTCTAAAGATATCCAATCCCACATTAACAAACTCCACGACTTGACTGCAGAAATCAGAGAACATATAGATCAGGGTTTCTTTGACTGGCTTTTTAATTGGCTCCCTGACATGCATTTTATGCGACAAATTTTAGGGGGGGTTATTGTTGCTGTCTGTATCCTTATAGCAATTTGTTGTTTTATTCAGTGTATCCCTTCCCTGCTACAATTTTTTAGACTTAGTGAGGGTCGTAGATCAGTCAATTTTGTCTCATATTATTCCTCTACTGACGTTAGTTCTATTTAGTTGTGGTTAATAGACTGGAGTCAAGGGGTGTAATGTTATGGCTGTCTTTTTGCTAGCTCTTTGGAGATGGAGAATGATGGAGAGTGACTCCAGCCTATCACCCCCATAGCATAGGGAGTAGGCCGATAGACAAGGACCCTGTCTTACATATATAAAGGCATTTTCGTATAATTTCCCTTAGAGTAAGGCTTATGAATTTAAGTTAGGGGATAGATATAGAAGTACTAGTTATGATTCACTCATTTGCTAACATGCCGATCTGTTTTTCATAGAGCTATGCATATTATGGGCTCCGTAGGCCTTAAACGAGACAGACTCCATTTTGCTTTCTGCCCGGTAGCTCGAGAAGGCTTTCTAGGTGAAGAGTAATGTTTTAGTTTCAAGCTGTTGTTCGCTTGGAGAGAACCGGTTCAGGCTGACCCTTATCGAAGGAATGTATTTTTCTCCACTCCGAAGACACAACTTCAGGCCGGCCGGCTGGGAAAGTGTCCTTGGTACGGGGAGGTACAAGAATTTGGTGGGCGGCAGGTTACTGGCCGTGAATTTCCATGAAGGAACGGGCTTTGATATTAGCGAAGGTGTTAGTTTTTTTTTTTCAGTTAGTCCGTAGGCGGCATCTAGCCGTTAGCATCTCTGCCATTATTCATTTTCCATGGTGGATGAGTCGCCATCTTTGAAGTCGGAGAAAGATTTAAGACCGAAACTCTCTGTGATAGACTGAACGAGAAGTGGCGCGGAGCGCACTGATACAGAGAGAGAGAGAGACGGTAGCAAATAATCAGCAAGGTTCCGAGGTCCTGAGGGGAAGCAGACGAGGTTGAGCCTAGCGGTGCAGACGTGTACTTGTGACGGCTGAGGGTGACTGCAAAGCGAGCCAGGACACAGAGACGAGAAGGGAACCTAGATGACTGCCGAGTCCAAACTTCATATTAACCAGGTGATGACTGTCCATTGCTCGTAGACTGTGCACTCTAATCTTTACCTTTTTCTTGCAAATGTTATGCTGCATAGTAATGTGATTTATATCTATTGTTAATAAATACCCTAATTCTTATGGAATTATTGTGTACCTGGTGTTCATGTTCAATCTAGGTAAACCGCACTTCTAGTTGATAGCTGTTTAGTGAACGGATGAGAAATCCCGATCAGGTAAATGGTGATCGAATAAAGAGGGAGTGAGTGGACCTTTGATGCCAAGAGCAGGGAGTACACTATACAATCTGGAATCATATTCAAAGTTATTATTTTAGTTTTGTCCCGAGTAGATTGCTGAGATATCATCCCAATAATGGTTCATAGGAATGTGGTCGTCGTTGATATGCGGCGTTAATGAGAGCGTCGGGGAGGATACCGACGTGTAAATCCACCAGATTGTGGCTTGAATAAGTGAGAACGTCAGGAAGGACACTGACGCGTAGTTTCGCAGGATCGCGAACAATTTGGAAAAGGGAGCATTGGGTTCTGCAGGCCCGTGTGTAGACGCACCAGATTGTGTGTCAGATCTGCCCTAGGGTAGAACGGTCTGGGTCAGGGTGGCCGCGAGACCAACTGATGTGAATAAGATATTGTAGAAAATCCGTATATGTATATTGTCATTCCCCATTCTTAGGTGCGACCTGTACATTTATCTGTATATATACTCATTGTGAATACGATCTAAGGAGAGAAGGTGAGTATGTTTTGGCTGGGTCACAGGGGCCCCTGGGGGCTGATCCCATCTAAACAGAAAATCCGGCCATTACAATACCCCACCTCGGTCTGCAAGTATGACGTCTAAGGCGACCCTGTTCTGAAGAGTCATAAGGCAGTCTGACTGGAGCTCAGCAGTCAAATTACTAAGGGCACCGGCAGTTTCAACTATGGTAGATTCGACCACCCTCGTCAATTGGCGTATGTTCCTGCTGTTCACCATAGGCCCCCAAAACTGCAGAAAACCCTTTACGAAGTCTCCAAATTCTTGTTCCGCAGTGTCGTCTTTACTCACAACACCTCTAACTGTCCTTGCCTTGTGGTAATCTGCCGCAGTCGTGTAGGTTGGGAGGCAACAGGAACAAAATGAAACATTTGCCCGAGAAGTCAGGCGGCAACCATGCATAAGCACTATCGTGGCAGATGAAGTAGGTACCCTTAGCTGCTAGGAATGAAGGGGAGGTCTGAGACGAAAAAACATACGTTTCAGTGCAGACACTCTTCCCTAACTGAGCTCTGGAGTTCATGCCATTTCCCTGCAGACATAAGTGACCCTGATGGGGTACAACCCAGATTGGGGAGGATCTCTTTGCTTGCTTGTTTTCACTCAAGGTGACTCCATACTCTGTTACGTTCCATCTACTGTAAGCCTGCAACTCATCACGGGGAATCGTTCTATACAATTCAATATCTCTACTCATATTTGTGATTCCCACCACTAATGCCTTGTTGCTCGAATTACTTCTCGTGGAACGTGGGGGGTATGGTTCACTGGCAAATATGAACATCGTCTGAAACGCCCACACAGAACCATAGTAGCTGAATGGCAAGAAAATATGGGATACCTTTATCTGTCGTATGTGGCATAAGACCACACACCCAACAATTAGTTGTGTTCATTACTAATTGGTGTTGGTGTAAAAGCTGAATGAATGAGTTATTTGCAAATTCTGATCTTCTAGCGGTCTCGTGTTCAGGCAGAGGGTGAAAAGAATGCGAGGAAACAGTAGGAGGAGGTATGTGCTGTGTAGTAGGTGCAAATGCCACTTGAAAAGTGAATAAAACATATCCTATTAAAAACATCATCACACTAAGCAACATAAAAATACATAATATCAGAAATCGTGTTCTTATCATTAATGTACACATTCTGGCTTTAAAGTTCATTGGTTTGGCAGGTCTCTCCATCTCGGGAAACTCCATCCTCTATAATTGCTGCCCGCGGCGGTAGGGTGTTCTATGCTAAGGAATGCTTCTGTCAGTCCAAGGCAACTCCCTTATACCAACCAGAACCGTCGACCTAACGTCTTCGGCTGCACTCCAAAGACTTGGGCAACCGCGACCCCAGCAGCGGAACCCAGATGGCGGTTCGAGAAAACAAAAATAAGCAAGTTCCTCAGACGAGAGAGCTGCACTTTCAAAAATAGAAAAAAATAATTTTATTTGTCCATAGTCATAGTTCTCGGCCTCAAATTATAACGTGTTCTTCCAGGTGCCGTCTGGTCTTGGAACAAGAGTTCAGGCTCTGTAGTGTTCAATCGATTTGACGGTGGCATAGCTTCTTGCAAAATATTATCGCTTTCACTTTCAGAGTTTGTTCCTTTTACACGTGCATCGCTAAAGGGCAGGAAACGAGGCACACTCTCAGTCTCAGAATCAGCGATCCCCTCCTGGACCCATCGGTCGTGCGGCAGAGGTAAAGGGACTCTCTTGCAATGGATCCCGTGGACCCAGTGTTTTTTTCCTTCCACTCGAACAGCCGATCTCGTTGAGAGAAGCACTAGATGGGGGCCGGTCCAGCGGGGCTCATCATTCTTTGTCCACTGAAAGTTCTTTATTAACACGTAGGATCCAGGATCGATAGGATGTCCTGGAGCTTCAGTAGCTTGAGGTAGAGCTTCGTGAACCTGTTATTTAAAATACGCAATTTAGCCGTCAATTCGTACAGGTAATCAAACAGTACAGGGTGTTCTATCTCACTGAACTTGGCTGGCCTTGGCACTCCCCATATGTTGGCCGGACGGCCGAACACGATTTCATAGGGGCTAAGTCCCACTCGAGAATGCGCAGTCATTCTCGTTGATAGGAGTGCCAAGGGCAGAGCGTCAGGCCAATTAAGACCAGAACTCGCTTGAATTTTGGACAGTTTTAGTTTTAGTGTACCGTTATAGCACTCTACTAATCCAGCTGATTGGGTGTGATTTGCAGCGTGAAATTTTTGATGAATGCCTAGCCCTTCACACACTTTCTTCATCACTCGACCCACAAATTCACTACCATTATCACTCCAGACCATTCTCGGCATTCCAAATCTGGGGAAGAATTCTTTGATGAGGGCTTTAGCAGTGGACAGGGCAGTATTGTCCTTTAAGGGATATGCTTCTACCAATCTTGAAAAGACACAAACAACAACGAGTACGTATTTCAGGTTGTTGCACCTTTCCATGTGGATGAAATCTAGCTGCAAAACCTCGAACGGATACGTTGGAGGCGCAAAATGACCAGCTGGAGTTGGGGTTCTCCTACCAGGATTGTATTTCAGGCATACCATACAATTCTTGACCACATTCTCTGCACACTTAGGAATTCCCGCATTCTGCCATACTGGAGCCAACAACTTACAAATCCCTTTCACACTGATATGAGCCATTCCATGGGCCATTGTCACCACTGCAAGCACATACGCATCGGGTAACAACCATCGTTGATGTTCTGACAATTCGACCCAACAACCATTCGAGTCCAATTTACCCTTACTTTCTCTCCATTCATTCAACTCTTTCTCTGTAGCTTCAGCTTGGATAGACTTCACACTCTCAATCGTTTCTTCACACATTCCAATGTTACCAACCCATCTTGCAGGGCCTGCAACATGCATTCGACTCATTACATTCCTTGCAGTTTCTTTCGCAACTTCATCCGCAAGCGCATTTCCGCGACCAACATCATCTGTAACCTTTTTGTGTGCACTGCATTTCACAATCGCAACCTGTAACGGCAAGGTCAGTGACTCAAGAAGCTCATTTACCAACTGCCCATGCTGTATCTTAGCACCATGTGAAGTCAGGAACCCACGTTCACGCCACAAACGTCCAAAACTATGAGCAACACCAAAGGCATACTGACTGTCAGTGTACAAATTTACTCGTTTTCCTTTTGCCAACACACACGCTCTTGTCAATGCAATCAACTCTGCTGCTTGCGCTGAGTTATGTGGGATACGTGCAGTACTAACAATCGTATGCAAGGTCGTAACAGCATATGCTGCAGTCGTATCACCATTCGGCAACTTGAAACACGAACCATCAACCCATAAAGTGCCCTCACATTCAGTAAGAGGAGTGTCCCTAAGATCTATCCTCCCTTTCGTTTCTTCCTCAGTTCTAAGGAAACAATCATGTGACTCTTCAACATTCTCTGTCTCGACTGGAATCGGCAACAACGTAGCTGGGTTTAATGTATTACACCTTTTGATGTGCACATGACTCGCTAGGAGTGTCAACTCATAACCTGACAATCGAGCACTAGTTAAGTGCTGTGTCTTGGTTCTGTTTAACAAAGTGTCCACCGCATGTGGAACCATCACGATCAACATGTTATTCATCACTAACCCAGCAGACTGTCGAATAGAAACAGCTGCTGCGGCTGTGGCTCTCAAACAACTTGGCAACGCCTTAGCTACCGGATCCAAAGTCGACGAGAAATACGTGCATGGACGTTGCTTGTCCCCAAAAGACTGTGTCAACACTGACAATGCACAACCTTCTTTCTCATGGACATATAATGTAAAGGGCTTACTGTAGTCGGGGGTACCCAACACAGAGGCCGAACACAATGCATCACGCAATTCGGAAAAACTTTTCTGACACTCTTCAGACCACGGAATGGGATCCGGTGTATCTTTACAAGTTAATGCCACCAAAGGTTTGGCCAATAAGGAAAAATTCGGTATCCATTGCCTACAATATGATGTAATGCCCAAGAAAGCACGCACTTCTCTCTGTGTCCTAGGCACACTCAACTTTGCAATTGCCTGTATTCTTTCTGGGGTCAGTTTCCTTCCCTCCTTCGATAAGAGGTGACCTAGGTAGCTCACTGCTTGTCGACAATATTGCAACTTCGAGAGAGAGACTTTGTGATGCAAATCAGACAAATGACGCAACAACGACAAGGTGGCTTCTTTACAAATCTCCTCAGTGTCTGCGGCAACTAACAAATCATCAACGTACTGAATAAGGGTAGCGCCATCAGGTAAAACAATCGTATCAAGCTGTGTTTTCAAAGCCTGGCTGTATATTGATGGACTTTCGCAGTAGCCTTGAGGAGCGCGTTTGAAGCGGAAACTTCGGCCTCCTAGACTGAAGCCAAAAATATCCCTGCTCTCCTCGGCAATTGGGATGCTGAAGAAAGCATTCTTCAAGTCAATCACTGAGAACCAAGTCGCCGAAGCTTAAATCATTGTCAGTAGGGCAGTAATATTAGGGACAACTGGAAACTGTGGTACAACAATCTTATTCCCCTCTCTAAGATCAATCACAAACCTGTAAACAGGTGGCTGAGAAGGATTAGTGCGCTTCAAAACAGGCAGAACAGGACTATTGCAAACGTTGCCTTTTGTCTCTTCAATTACATCTTTATCAATCAGGTCATAGATGATCGCTAACAATGCCTTCTCACCTTCGCTAGAGATCTTGTATTGGGGAATCCGCTGCATTCTAACATTGGCTTTCAATGTCACAACGTATGGCTGTATTTCCAAAAGACCCACATCATTAGGACCAGTAGCCCAAAGAATATCCGGAAGGGAAGACAATTCTGTTGAGAGTTTATCCTTCGATAAATACATTGGAGAAACCACTCTCTTACCCAGTGTAAGTTGTACTCCCGAAGGAGAACAGTACAAAGTCGCATACAATCTTTTCAACAGGTCCAATCCCAACAAGTTTTCACCACAACCTGTTGTCAGAATGAGGGGTGCTTTCAATTCACAAGGGAGAAAAAATAAGGAGGACCCCACACAGAGCTATAAAGGACCGTGGGGAAAACAGAATTCAAAATTAGCAAAAGTCCCAAGTCGGTGGACAAAGATGATTGTGTCCTATTTTAGTGTTGGTCATATGGGCATGGTAATACAGTGGAAAAATGTTAAGTTTGAAATTAAAAAAAATGTAAAAAAAATGTTTTTATAAAAATGTTTTGGGTCAAATAAAACGTGCGTCAACTCCGCGGGAAAGGCAAATGTACAAAATTGTGTGATTAGTTATCAATTCCATACAGAAATTACGCACTATGGTCTCTAGCATGGACACAGGTAATGACAGATTCTACGCAGTTACTTCAGATATCTTCAGCAAGTATTACAAATATGATTTTTCAGCAAGTATTACAAATTAATGCTTATCAACGCAAGTGTTTGGTAACAATATTTAAATTTTATTGCACTTTATCAATTCACAATTTCTGTTAAAAACAACATTTAAAAACATTTAGCAATAGACATGATCATCACAATGATTTTTGATAGAAAAATATATATATGTGCAAACAAAGAATCAAAAGGTCGACGCGGCGTTTCGGCTTCCTTTAGTACACCTTCATCAGGACTGATTCTTGTTATTCCAGATGGTGTTATTGCCCATGTGCAAGGAAATCGTTAGTTTAACGAAGAGTCCTCTTTGAATACGGACGATTGGTAGGTCGCAAATTGCTAGTAATTATGTGCAAAATTGCGTTGTCTCTTATGCCAGAGGGGTCAAATCAATTTCCTCTAGGTTTTGGTTACCATATTTATATATATCCTAAGGGACTTGTTTTTCACTTTCTGTACCTTTATATAGGCTATACACCTGCCGTGTTCCGCTGCCAGAAGGAGCCACCGTTTTATGTAGGTAGTCGGCAATATTCTCTCATAGGAGCCGGGTGCACGGTTACTGAGATCCAAAACCTCTCTCAATTAGGTCAGCATCTGTCAGAAACACGATCCATATGTTTGGGGATAGTCTCATCAGGTTGTTGTTCCCAATGTTGCTGCTTACGGCCTCCCTGTTCCTTTCTTTCTGGCAGCCTGTCCTATTTCCTCCGCACGGCGTTCAATGGAAAATGGAAATGGAAATTGAACGCCGTGCGGAGGAAATAGGACAGGCTGACAGAAAGAAAGGAGCAGGGAGGCCGTAAGCAGCAACATTGGGAACAACAACCTGATGAGACTATCCCCAAACATATGGATCGTGTTTCTGACAGATGCTGACCTAATTGAGAGAGGTTTTGGATCTCAGTAACCGTGCACCCGGCTCCTATGAGAGAATATTGCCAACTACCTACATAAAACGGTGGCTCCTTCTGGCAGCGGAACACGGCAGGTGTATAGCCTATTTAAAGGTACAGAAAGTGAAACACAAGTCCCTTAGGATATATATAAATATGGTAACCAAAACCTAGAGGAAATTGATTTGACCCCTCTGGCATAAGAGACAACGCAATTTTGCACATAATTACTAGCAATTTGCGACCTACCAATCGTCCGTATTCAAAGAGGACTCTTCGTTAAACCAACGATTTCCTTCCACATGGGCAATAACGCCATCTGGAATAACAAGAATCAGTCCTGAAGAAGGTGTACTAAAGAAAGCCGAAACGCCGCGTCGACCTTTTGATTCTTTGTTTGCACATATATATATTTTTTTATCAAAAATCATTGTGATGATCATGTCTATTGCTAAATGTTTTTAAATGTTGTTTTTAACAGAAATTGTGAATTGATAAAGTGCAATAAAATTTAAATATTGTTACCAAACACTTGCGTTGATAAGCATTAATTTGTAATACTTGCTGAAAAATCGTATTTGTAATACTTGCTGAAGATATCTGAAGTAACTGCGTAGAATCTGTCATTACCTGTGTCCATGCTAGAGACCATAGTGCGTAATTTCTGTATGGAATTGATAACTAATCACACAATTTTGTACATTTGCCTTTCCCGCGGAGATGACGCACGTTTTATTTGACCTAAAACATTTTTATAAAAATATTTTTTTTACATTTTTTTTAATTTCAAACTGAACATTTTTCCGCTGTATTACCATGCCCATATGACCAACACTAAAATAGGACACAATCATCTTTGTCCACCGACTTGGGACTTTTGCTAATTTTGAATTCAATTCACAAGGTCCAACAGAAAGAGACATAGGACTAGAAATCGGGTTCCTAACCGGGGCGCCAGAAAAACATACTGAAACATTCATTTCGCCGGACAAAGGTGCGCCAGGGAGTTTCGAGTGCATAATAGAACTCTTTGTAGCACCAGTATCCAACAGAAAAGGCTCTCACACACATGATGTAATCACCTCAACATAAGGACCGTTCTGATCTACTGGAACTGAAACAACTCCCTCTTTTTGTCCATGGCTGTCCTGGCAAACATTACCTTCCATACTCTCATTTTCTGCATAGTAGTCATCAGCATAGTACTGAGTCGTCCTACCAGACGCGTTATTCTGCTGATCAAAACTATTCATAGAATTCTGTGGCGGAAATGAACGTGTATTTTGTGGGAACGCACCGCGTCCTCTACCTCTAGGCGTTTGTTGAGCACCACGGCCTCTCGCACCAAACCCATTTGTGCGCTGTAATAACACCGGACAACTACTCTTAAAATGGCCTTCTTCTTTGCAATACGCGCACTGATTGGGCCCATATGGAAAACGTTGTTGAGGAGACTCATTTCTTTGCGAGTTTCCCGAATACTGCTGAGGGAATATATGATTATACCACGATTTCAATTACCACGCATGGCTTTACCACGCGAATTTTACATCGCAAGTGGCTTTACCACGCTGGTATTTACAACGTAGGATTTTACTTCGCGTAGAAACGTCTTACCTGCACGTCTTTCTCTACGAGCCCTTACTTCCATCCTCCATTGAAACAAGCGTCAAAACACGTATACCAAAATAAAAAAAGGACTGCTTTTTTGACGTACACGGCACGTCTTTGGGGGAGGCTCTTTCCTTTTTCTTCTAAAATCATGTTCGTTTTTTTTAAAGTATCCTGCTTGTTATTTTTTTGGGGGGAGAGACCCCCCCCAGCCCCCCTCCGAGCCCCCCCCCCTCTGCCCCCCCAAGCCCACGCAGATCGACTTGAAGGAATACCACGTCTCCCCCCCCAGCCCGTGGTAAAGACGTCGTGGAAGGCACCCTCGTTGTAAAGACGTTTGCATGGTAAGTGTCACGTGGTAAACGTTAGTAGTAGTAATGCCTTTGTGGTAAATGATGTTTCCCCTGCTGAGGCTGCTGATAATCACGCTGATTATTAGCGCGGGGTGGATAAGCTTGTTGCATCAGAATTTTAGTTTTTAACTCCTAAGTCTTTTTATCTGCTCTCTCTAACTCATCTTTGCGCCTATTTTCGTAGTACTGGGCTGTAGCTAAAATTTGTGCTGACGTTGAAACAGCCCAAGCACTCTCAGAGTCCTTCAACTTAGCACACAACTCGGGAAGTAAATTATGCACAAATTTGTCGACGAACAATCTCTGGCCACCTTCGGTAGCCATATCCTGACCGCTATGATCTACAAAAGTCTCTTCAAACCGCGTGAAAAAGTCGGACACCGCTTCGTCTTTCTTTTGCTTACATGCAGACAACTTGTCCCAATTGACACGTAATTCAGGCATTAGAGTCTTCATGTAAGTGATGATTCTACCAGGGAGTTCTGCAATTAAACGCTCGGGTTTAGCACCACCAACTTGTCTGTTATCTACAGCAGCAATGTTGACCCATGTATCACCTAACGCCTGATCGTGATCGGCGCGGCGAATCTTCCCTCATAAAGGCTGTGGAACCACATTCCTGAACAACATGTCTATATTGGCTAAGTTCATAATGCATGAGCTTACAGTCTGCGACAATTCCTTATAATACCCTGCAGGATTTTTACGGGGGTCAGGTAACGTCTGTTTGAGAGCCAAAACCTCTGTTCGTTTCCATGGAACGTGTACCCAAACACGCTGAAAGTGAGCCGGTACACCTGGTGGGTTATTACCCGGACCAGCAGCCACTTCTTCCTTCCATACCGGCGGAACCTCTCTCATGGGATACTGTCACGCCTTTTTCCTACCGTCGCGCCCAAGTAGTGACGAGAAGTGCCCTCCTCGTTCCGGTACGACAACAATGTCGCAACCGCCCTCTCAACATCGGGACCTACGATCATGCCCTCTGAAAACTCAAACCGCACACGGCACAGCTTAGGCAGACCGTATTCCAGATCCTTTTCCTTCAAATCCTCACAGAGAAAAGCACACATTTGCTCAAAAACATATCTTTGCTTCGATGCTTCCCATTGACGGAAGGCTTCCACGATAGACTGTACATCATATCTTATAGGATCAACAACCCATTTATGCGCTAAACAATTCAGTAATTCTCTCTCTTGATAGTCAGGCAGTTGACTCCACAACTGTATTCGTTCTGCGTTAGGGGTCGTATTAGGCGACCCAAAGAAAGGTGAGAAAAGACCAGTAACAGTGTTGGCCATTCTCTGTCGAACAGAAGGAGAACCTGACGGAAGGACAGGAGGAAAGACAGGGTGGGGTAAGGCAGAGGCGGAGGCAGTAACAGAGGGAGTATCAGGAGAAGTAGTCGGGACAATAGGCAAAGTCGTAGAGAGCACAGGTGGAGCAGGTGTGCTCGGTGGCCCTTGAGGAGGCTGCACCAGAAGATTAGGAGCCACCGCAAGGGGAGCTGGTGGCTGTGGCAGAACTAGGGACTGTACGGCTGGGTGTTGTATAACAAAAGGTTGCAGAGGCGCTGTAGCACTCCGTGCATAGGGGGGTGGTGAATTTAATACGTGTGACATTAAAGGATTCCTCTCAGATTCTCGTGAATCTAGGTGGAGAGGTGGCAAGACTGGATAACATTTATCGATCGCCATTCTACGTTGCCGGTGCAACTGCTCATTTGCCTGTTCTTCTTCGTTATCTCTAAACTGTGTAGCGGCTTGTATTATCGAGATACCCCTTTCTCTCTTATTTCTCTTGGCTAATTTAATTTCTTTCTGTTTGGCTTCCTTTCGCCATAGGCGGAAAAAGTCAAACATTGCCGGCCGGGCTTTCTTCTTAAAAAGTTTTACCTCTAGATTATCTAAAATCTCTGTGTCAAAACTACCATATTGGGGCCATTTCAAAACACCTTCGTTTCTGGTGTATTGGATCCATGCTTCATTATATGTGATGGGGCCTACGCCGTGTTTCACATAGAGCTCATATGTTGGAGTTCCAATCGGAGGAACCGGACACGAGTCCTCCAATCGGGAATCCTTATTACAACCAAGACAAAACAAATTTCCGAGTCTGCTAAGACCAGGCATCTTCGCTCTCTAGTCTAGCTTCAAACTTCGAAGGATTATCGACTACTATAGTCTTGTGAATACACGAGTCCTTCGGTTTAGGCACTTGCAAGTTCCAAACAAAGTAATCCCGGAGGATACCAAAAACTAAGAACCAAACTAAGGACTGGGAGACGCTCCACTCATACTTAACTGAGGTATCAATGACGTCACCAGAAGACTCGTCTATCGTTTCGCTCTACCAATCATCAAGGGTCCAAAACAGGGCGATAGTCAGGGCAGCAGTCCTTCGTAGCCGTCGGGACGCGGGGAACCTCGCAGCAAAGACTTTCGGACCACGTCGACATGCAAGGGTCGATGAAGTGGTTGGCCGTCCTCCAGAATTTTCACACGAAGCTCCTCACGAACCTCTGGCTTAGACCGGTACCGCTGATACCGCCCCACATTGGGCGCCAATTGGAGTACCGGGTATTTTAGAACCCGGAGGTGCCAGAGAACACACCTGAAAACTCCGAGTCCTTCCTGTTTCAGACTACAGAAACACAGAGTCTTCTAGGTGACTTCAAAGATCGTATTCATTGGCTGCAGCCAGTAACAGGTATCCTAGAAGTGCAACAGCATGTATGTTCTCAGGAGACTGCTCTCCTTTACAAAGCCAGTCTTTCCCTTATATACAAAATAATATGCTTTAGGCAAACATTCCTTATTTTACAGCGGATCATTCGCATATTTTCGCTACAAATGAAAAGCAGAGTCATGATGACAAGCCAATATTTTAGTTCGTCCAGCCCACAATCAATTACCCGGCAAGACCCAGTATTTCCATCAGATATCGACGGACCCCCAATAAAATCGGGCACCTCCTCCACGTAAAGCAGGTCATAAAGCACAAGACAGGGACAGGTGTGTGTAAGATTAGGCATGGTTTGTGTGTGATGAAAGGTTTATGATATGTTGTGCCTTGATACGAATCTAGCTCGGCCGCTGGGAAAAGACCTGACTGAACCGGTTTGGCTTCGGGCAGTGGTGTCAGCTTGCCTAGGTCACAGAGGAGTCAACAAGGATGTACGTGTCCTTTGGACTGCGTTTGGCTTCAGTCATTTGGCTATGTGAGGGCAATCACAAAATGGATGCCGTTCACAAAATGGAACCCGAGGGTTCGGAACGGAAATGCTGATTTCAGGGTGATTTTGTCACTCGATCATTACGGAAATGCTCATGTATAGTGTATGACTCATTACCGGTCTATTGATACCAAAATCGTCATGATGCGATGATGTTTATAACACGGGTCCAGAATTTTCAGTACCACAAAGTTCGTAGACTACATGCTGTCTCTATTTCCGTGATTCGTGCCTTAGTACAATACATAGGTCGACATCTTCTGGGTGGGCCCCCGGGTGGTGCGGCACTTCCGACCGGACAGGGCGGATTGAAGCTCAGTCCCGTAATGGTCAATGCTGTATTTGGTAAGCGTCCCCAGGAAAAGGATGATTTTCCTTTCCGGCTTGCCGAGAAATTTGACCAGCTGGAAGCAGTATTTCCTAATACAACTCCTGGTGACAAGAACAGGATTTTAACAATTACTTTACCGAAGGATTTTGCTCCTGAACTTGCTGACTGTGTGACCTGGGGTAGAACATTTGCAGCAGTCTACGCGAGGTGTTATGGCACTCCGTCTATGGCTGTCCTGCCGACGATCATTAAACGTGTTCAGGATGATCACGGACCGGAGGCAGCAGTTGAATTGGGTATGCGCTTGTGTGGCTCCTTTGAAATAGTTTGCGATCTCATTCTTGCTAATGTCAAGGGGGATGCAGTGAACTTTCAGGTGGCCAATGCTTTGGCGGCGATTCCGATGCCGAGAAACCCCATCAGTTGGCGAGAATTATTGTGGCTGCGTATAAAACCGTGGGTCGCAATAGCAAAGGTCTAAAGCCTTTTTCTGTCAAAGAGAAAAAGCTACCACAAGGGCAGACTTCTGAGACAGAAGTTCAGCCCAAGTCCAAAAAGCAAAATTGGCCTAAAAAACAAAAATAGGGAAAGCAACAGCAACAACAAACACAGGATTCTGGTCCTGCGTCTCAATTGCCTGCGCAAACAGAGCCTGTTTATGACTTGCGCGATCGCGCGACGATTAAATCACCTGATAGATTTCAGGTTTCTGATTAACGCTCTCCTCATTCCTTTCTGGAATCATCTGTCGCTACGACCGGTGGTGGAGGAGGCAGAAGGGGTCGAGGTAGTCAGCAAGGACGTGACCAGCCCCGCCCAAAAGAAGGTGTAGGAAAACAAGACGGCTCAACGCCGCAGAGAACGCAGTTTGCCATAAAGAAGGTTGGGGCTTTAACAGCACATCAATATGCCACAAATAGTGAGAACGCGGCTTCGGAATCTGACTTGGGCTCTGACCTTGCTGGACAGCGCGGCGGAGATTACCATAGTGAGAGAGTCCCTGCGTCCACTACTGAAGATGACAGCGACTGACATTTATGTTGTGATCGAAACAGCTGATACAAGGGTTGCTCTCCCTGATAGACATTATGAAATTGTTCTGTTAATCGAGGGTGACATACAACGTACCATTAAAGGGGTATTTTGGGAAAATCTTTCATCTACGTATGACATTTTACTTTCGGAGGCTGACTGACCCCTGCCTTTTGTTCTCGCAGCACCGCGAGGGGAGGAGGTAATCCTCCCCAGTTTCGCAAACACAGTCTCGAAAGAGCATGCGCTGCATTTTGCAGAAGAGTGGGCTAAAGCTCTAGCGCCGGCTATGTACCGCAACCAATGTGGTTGGGATAAATTGTCCCCGTGCCACGAGATTCCTTTACGGTCTCAGCCGCAGCCTCAACCTCAATATCCTATCCGGCGTGAAGCCAAATCTTCCGTCGCGGCAATCCTTGAACAATTGGAATATCAAGGAGTGATTGAAACATCAATGAATAACCCTCTTTTTACTGTGACCAAGCCCGACGGTTCATATCGTTTGGTATTGGATTACCGGCATTTAAACTCGCATTGCCGTAACTGTGCAGTACAGAATACTCAAGGCTCTGCTTTAGTGAATAGTCTTGTGCGTAAGCGTTTTAAAACCACGCTTGATATTTCTAACGGTTTTTATGCCCACCGATTGGATGGTCTTAGTTCCAGTTGGACCAGCTTTACTTGCGGCGGTGTCCAAAAACGTTTTCGGCTTCTCCCGATGGGCTATAAGAATAATCCTGGGATTTTTACTGCCCGCATAGTCTCTCTTTTGGAGAGAATCGACCCTGATGCATGCTCGTATTTGGATGACATATATCTCACAGACGACGAAATTTGGGAGCATCTGTGTTGAGTAAACAGCATAATTTGTAACTTTGCAGACATGGGTTACAAGTTTAACTTTGCAAAATCGCACATTGGAGAGTACACAGTGTTGTTCGAGTGGCTGAGCTCAAAGAGCAGTTGCCCCTCGTGTTTGTTATTCATACTCTAGGCCATCAGCGTGTGGGGGTACATGCTGTTGGTAACTCGCTTGCTGATGAGACAGCAAAATCAGCGGTATCTACATATCTAGTTGCAGCAGTTACACGGTCCAAAAGTAAGATTGATAATGACATATTGGCGGCAGTAGCTGCCACTGAGAAGGGAAGTAATCATCCTACGGGGTTCCCTTCGAAGTACACATACCACTTAAGTGTCGATAAAGTTCCTTTTGTGAAAATACCTGAAGTTGGAGAACGTTTGATTCCCAACTCTGATCGCAGAGCAAGCTTGATTACAGCGGCGCATGAAGGTGTGGCGTCTGCGCATGCGGGCGTTTCAGCCACTGTAGCTCAACTACAACAACGTTTCTGGTGGCGGGGACTGTACAAACAGACGCGCGACTATGTCCTTCAATGTGACATTTGCCAGCAGATTAAACCTTCTACTGCTGCGCGTCCGCTACAGATACAGTTGTACATATCTAATAAACCACTAGGCTGTGTTTACTTAGATCACTGCGGTCCCTATTCTTCTGATACTGCGTATAAGTACATCTTAGTAGCAGTTGATTCATGCACACGCTTTGTGTCGGTATGGCCCCATCGCAGTGCTGATTCACGGACTGTCATAAGAGATTTGCGTATCTTTGTAGGGATTTTTGCCTGTGGTACCTTCCATTCGGATCAGGGTCCGGCTTTCGCCTCTAAGGCGTATAAGGATGCCATGATTTCGATGGGGGTCCAAGTCAAGTTTTCGTCTCCCTACAGACCTGAGGGTAACAGTGTAGTGGAGCGAATGAACCGTGATTTAAAGCAATCTTTGACAGCACGAGTTATAGGCACTGGCAGAAAGTGGCTGGCCCACCTCAATGGCGTGCAGCGTGCTCTGAATAATCTCCCTAGTAGGTCTCTCGGTGGGCGGACCCCATACGAAATGCTCTTTGGTATCAAGATGTTTGCCCCGGACCTTGACGGTCTAGACGGCGTGTCCCGCGCCACAACCTTTGACGTAGATAAACATTTCAATGTTATACAGGATCTACAAAAGACCAGAGACAGTCTTGCAAAGGAACATTTGCCCTCCACATCGGATGATGCGTTGCAGATCCCGGTAGGAGGCTGGCTACCCCAAGTTGGAGAACTGGTTCTAGAGAAGATTGATAACAAGAAAGAATTTGGTCCTTCCTATCGAGCTCTGGTTCCTGTGCTTGGTGTGAAGGGCACAAGCACTGTCATTTTACCACCACTACCTGGTCGTAAGGAAAACAGGTTTATTTCTATTGACAATGTCAAGATACACAGAGTGGCTGATTCTTCATAGTATGACTCCGGCTGTCTCCTGTCCTTCGATTGCGAGACATTCTGTTTTGGCCACTTCCTCTAATCCTATGCCTGAGGTGGCCCTTGAGATGCCTGCAGTTTCCAGTCCTTTATTAAGTACTTTACCAATTGATCACATTGATGAACTTGATTACACTTACCCAACTGACTTATCGATGCCAGATTTGCAGACACGTTTGGCCACTGAATCTAGATTCTCTTTTGACAGTGTTTCTCAAAATTCAAACAAGCCCTCACGAATTGCAATTTATGCCACGTTATTTAAAAAACATTTTTTGATCCCTCCTTAGACATATATTTGGCTGGTGCTTTTTTCCATATACCTTTTTATGTCAATTGGTTTTGTGTTTTACATTTTTCGACTTGTCAATGGACACTACGTTGAGGAAAGATCATGCATTCGGCATCTTAATGGAACTGTGGCCCCCCTTTCCTCATCACATTCAGCACATCGACTGAAGAGAGACTTGCATTTTGTTAATATCACTGCTTGGCCTGTTCTTGATGGGATTGTGTGGGATGCGGTTAAGTTTCAAATACATGGCCCTACTGAAGTGGTTAATGTACCTAATGTACTAAGGGTTAACATGGGGGATGTGGTGAAGCAAAACATACGTTCTGATGATTGGGATGTTCAGACCGTTGAAACATTATTTTCTGATTTAAAATATTATGCTGCCTTTGATGCTGAAGATTTATACTTAGATTCTGCTAATTATGGGGAATTATTTTGCTTCCAGCATTTTGGCAACCATTATCTGCATAAAGCAAATTCCAGAAGGGAAACTGTAAATTATACAGAAGCCCATGTCCAAGGTTAGAATTACCGATACCAAATTGTTGTATTCGAAGTCCTTTCTAGACGAATTGGCTGTAGAAGGCTACGAGCTATGGAAGGAAACAATTGACCTTAAATCAGTTTGGGGTTCTAAAAGTTGGCAGGTACAAGGCATTGAGGCTTTGCACCGAGCATGTCTCATCCCAAATCATATGTTGTTTTTGAATTCAAGCATTTCACAGCCTACATGCTTTGGATTGGCTACTTCTAAAAAATTAAATACACCTACTGTCCCTAATTTAGAAGAATATTCCGGTTGGAATAATGTTACAAAGTTTTCCATTTCTGAATTACAGACCTTAATGCAAAATGCTTCATTTAACATTTCCAGTTTGGATCCAAATGGTTGGCTGGTGTGGCACAGAAGTTCAGATTCATGCCAACACCGTTTTTTGGGTTTAGCTGAGGGGTTTACACATGTCAGACCTGACCCCCGCTTTGATACTGACCATTCTGTCACCACTTATTCTGTAGGAAAATTATGTCAGACTTGGCTGAAACATTCTACCTTGGCTGCCGTTAAACTCCATCTCTCCAAGCTCACTGAAGATGTGGATTTAAACGATTTTATGAAAGGCCCGGCTAGTGGTAGATCTAAAAGAATGATATATGCAATTTACAATGAAATCTGGAAGACTTCACAAATTGAGGCTGCTACACGCCTTAGAGCACTTGATCAAGCAAATTTAGAAAAAGTACTTGCAGTTGTGGATAACAGTATTAACATGCTATCTTCACGTATTTACACGTTGAATAACATTGTGTCTTCTGTAGTTGATATTGTGCAAGATGAGGTGTCTGTATTATACCATGGTCAGAATCAGTTGCGTTCTATTATGCAATTTGCATGGACCCTGCAAACGCTAAAGGCTGGGCGAGTGCCTTGGTTGTACATGAACGTTTCGTCTCTCTTTGCCCCTTTTAATTTGACTGACAAGCAGCGTATGCTGTCGATGCGAGATGCATCTTTTTCTATGCTGCACATTGAGAGATTAGAGTCTTTACCATTCTCTGTGGCAGAAGCCACTGCTGCGACGTGGCTTATCCACTGGTTAATTACATTGCCTTTTGCTTTGTATAAATTCACAAGCTGTATGCGATATATCGCAATAGGTAGATATGAACCACTGGGAAGTTCATTTCTTCATGAGGCATGGTCTCTTCCGTTCACATACCGTTGCTTAAAGGACGGGAAAGAGGTTTATCTTAAAGGGGAGGAATGCACAGAAACCCCGTATCATTCATTAATTTGTAGACACATCCAGTTGCACGGTTCTTGTAACCAGAACCGGCCCAATTTAGCCTGTGTTTTAAAAGGCACTCCAGTTCCCGCAATCGTTCCTACTTTCACATTACTGGCAAATGGCAGTTTTTACTTTTGAATAACGAAGACTTTTGTGGGTTAATTAAAGGTGTCGCTTATGTGGTCACTGTATCAGAACGTGTGGTGTGTTGCAAAAACGTCCTGTATCCTCTTACACATGGGAATTCGGATGTTTCCATCTGGCCGCGTATCCCAACCTTGAAAACAGAGTTCAATGGTATGAGTAGAATAAGAGCCCTTTGTCTCAGAAAGAAGTGGCCCTGAGTTCGGCTTGTGAAACATTCGTCCTTCACATAGCTAACACGCGCACAGAGGTGGAAGCGCTATTGAATACTGATTTGCCATTGCTTTTCAGCGAGCTGGTACATGAAATCTTTAATGCCTCCTCCACTTCTGGCCTGCCACATTTTTTTAAAATTAGTTAGCAGTGGTCTCGTGACTTCTTTTGAGAAAATTTTTGGGGTCATCCCTGCTTTCTTTCACAGTATCTTTTCAAGCTTGCTTGGAGGGTTTCCAGTTTTGCTTGCGCTGGCTGCAGGCGTTCTGGTGATGTTCTGTTTTATTAAAAATGGATGCCCTTCGTGTGTTAGAAGCCGCTCAGCACCTCCTGGCCCTATTTCGCAACCGGATGCTTGAATACTATGGCACACTGCCGCTTGCGACTTTAAGCACGGCATTTGAATTGTTTTCGATTTTCCTATTTCACATGTGTCCAGCCTGTGTTTCAATGTCTGAGCTGCAAATTCGACTGGGCCCTTGATTTGTGTCTCTGCAGGACGGTATCTCCTGACGTCGATTTTAATCACCTGATGAGTCCCGTAGTTACTCACGAGTTGGTTTGTCCTGGCGAAAGGATTATGGCCTTGGCAGCGAAGCATGGACTAATAGGTCAATGGAACGTACTTGCAGCGGCGCAAGACTTCTTGGTACAGAGCTATATTGAGAACCCACCGAGTTGTCCTCTGATGATGCTAGAGGCTCCGGTGCTGGAGGAGCATGTATGTTCTTTCCCACTAATGAATTGGATGGCTGAACTGTTTTCGGATGATGACAGTGATTTCATGCTGGAGGCTGTTGCTGCATATTTTGCGTATTCAGTCCTCTCCTAAAAAAACATTCAAGACTTTGGATGATAGCCTCTTCATATTTAAAAAAAAAAATTGCCGCACCCAGACCTATTGACTTGAGTAATACTAAACTTTTCTTTTTTTGCAAATTTTTTACAAATTTACCTGACTAGTTATTATTGAACTCTGTTTTCATGAAGTGCCCTATTCTGGTCCTAGAAATTCCAGCGACATGGCTACATTCTTTATTTTGTCCGTGCTTGGATCATTGGAGGGGTGTCATATAGATACTGCTTACCAATATACCGTGTTAAGTTAGCATGAGATTATTAAAGTGTTTAAACGCCATTTTTCCTTTAGCTGCTTTTGCACACAACACATAATTGTTATTTTAGCTTTCAACCTAGAAGAGGGGTGTGATTTACATGAGAATAATATGTTATTGCTCTGATATCAGCTTTGTTTGGTAAAATATGTCTGCACAGTGAGTGCTGAAGTTTCCCAGGATAACTCGACACAGTGTTGTTGTAAGGTCTGATCTCCGCACCTTTCTAGACATAACATGAATGCAGCTTCTGCCAAGATCTGGCTTTACGCGCGTTTTATATTGCTTTGCTGAGAGCACACGTAACACACTTGATGGTGCTTCGCATGCAGAGAGCTGGTGGAAGATGATGTGATCCTCTGCCACTGGTATTTTGAGGTATGGGCCCGCGCTGCTAAAACCCAATGAGACCTTGATAGATAATAATATTCTATGCTAGTTAGGGAGGGTGAGAATTAGGTGTTGCTAACTCCTATTCATTTCAGCATATTATTAGCATGCTGTCACCTTTCGCATTTTATGGACTATTAACTATGCTGATAACTTTGCTTGTGATAATATGTTTGCTTGTATTATCTAAGATACTGCGTTTGAGTACCTTGCATTAGTAAATAAATATTTCAAATATGTACGTGTCCTCTTTTACTCCACGTTCTGGTTTGAAATGATGCATAACGAAAGAGTGTTCATGTGTTCCACGATACCAGAGGTATTCTAAGTTCATGTTCTGGTCTGTCTAATCATTGGGAAGTCATACTGACCAATGAGACACTGTAGCTAGCTGTAATCTTTCTAAAACGGTTTCCTTGAATTACTACCGAGTTGTGCTACAAAGTTTACTTTGTTTTTCTACGTTCCTGCGCCGTCATGGCTCAACCAATTGACATTCCGCAACATAGTCGAGTTGCGGTGTGCAATCATTTACAGACTTACCAAGTACCCTTGGGGGGCTTGGCTGTAATAATGGTGGTGAGTGAGGATGATGCTTACCCATACGAACTGTTCTATTCGTGGGTGACGTTTCCGGCTGTGGACGCTAACTCTGGTTTGTTACACATTTACACTCCCTCACCAGTACCAAATGAATATACACCGTACAGAGCACAGGAAGTTCCTATTGATCATTGGCAGCATCGAGTTTGGTATGGTGGCGCCCTGCCCCATTCTTTAACCGCTCCGAGGTTAGGTCCTTTGTCCATTCCAGGCGCTGCCTGGCCCATTTTGGGTGTATTTACTCCTCATCCTCAACACGGCAATTGTACCCTGGCGGAAGTTGGAGTACCGGGTATTTGAGAACCCGGCGGTGCCAGGGAACACACCTGAAAACTCTAAGTCCTTCCTGTTTCAGACTACAGAAACACAGAGTCTTCTAGGTGACTTCAAAGATCGTATTTATTGGCTGCAGCCGGTAACAGGTATCCTAGAAGTACAACAGCATGTAGCTCGGTAAGGGGATTTTGGGTACTGAGGTGAGTTTTGGGGCACCCTAATTCACTGAGGTTCCGAATATCTATGCACAGTTCTGTAGGAGAACGGAATTCCCGCTACAATAAAATGAATATCGGTTCCACAGTGATAAAAATACGAATTGTATCCCAGTTGCTGTTCTTTTTTCTCCAGATTCCTAACTTTGTGACATTAAGAGAACAACTAAGGTAAATATTCAACATGTGTTTACCGGAACATAAGGTCTCACATATATGGATATTAAAACATGTTTACAGCTACATTTCCAGCTGGTTCTTCAATCTATGGAATATAAAACGATAAGAGATATAAGATCTTGACCATGTTCAAAAAGGGAGTACCATGTAATTTTGGCCTCCCCCCTGTTGACTCAAGATGCCCTGAAAGAGTGCATTTTTTCATTGATTACCTCTTTTCTGTCAAATTTCACAGAACCAACACAGATAACTTGAAGACAGACTGGTAATGTTTGAGTGTTGGGAAAGACGGAATATTAAGTTTAAAGACCGCTTAGTTTGTGCTTGGTAGTAAGAATGGTTATTCTTGTTTTTTCAGATTAATTCCATCTGTGGTCCTGAGGATAATCCCCGCAATTTGGGGGATTTGAAACGCGTCGACCCCTTGTTTGTTTGTTTGTTCTATTAGGCCAATCATACCTTCATGGATGTTTTGTTTAATTTTGAATAAATTATGATGGCTTTTTTTATGTACTAAACAATATTTGTGACTGATTGACTATATAGTAGGTGCCACCACCTGACTCAAAAGATATAAATAACTAGGTAAGGGACACGTACACACACAAACTTCTTTTCTTTTCTTTGTTTCTCCATTGCACTATATATGTTTGGTATGAATGTGACACAGATTGGTAGTGGATGAATCTAAAACGAATGCTTGTGGCGTTCTTTCACCCAAAAATCTTTTTTCTTTTACACCTTTGTCTTGTACATATTTGCATATACAAGTTGTAAATAGGAGCTCCCCTTGTAAATATCATTGTGAGATTATAACTGATTGGTAATCATATTTGAATTCCAAAAAAGTATCCAAAAAAACTTGAATAAATAAATTGGTTTCAAGATTTATTTCAGACTGAACGGCTAGTCTTTGCAGGACAGTGTTGTGTTCATTGTCTTGCAGAAATCATTTGAACTCATTGAGCAGTACTGGCATTTTGTTTTGTTGAAACGCCACCCGCAGACACCACCAACTAATCCGGGCTGCCAAGAAAGCCGCATTCAAAGACCGACTAGATAACAACTCTCACAACAGCAAGGAATTATTCAGCCAACTCCAATGACATCACCCCCTCCCAAGCCCTCTGCGACTCCCTAGCTTCCTTCTTCCACAACAAAATCGCTGACATCCACAACAGCTTGGACAACCGACCCGTAGACCAACCCACCCAACCTGCTGCAGGACCTTCACCCCCCTTGAACATCCTTAACGACTGGAACCCAATCTCCACTGAGGACACCATCCGCCTGATGAACTCCATCCACTCAGGTTCCCCAACTGATCCATGCCCTCACCACATCTTCAACAAAGCAAACTCCATCATAGCACCACACCTCCGAGATGTCATCAATTGCTCCCTCAACTCCGCCACCTTCCCGGAAAGCTGGAAACACGCGGAACTCAGCGCCCTTCTGAAAAAACCCACAGCTGACCCCACCGAACTCAAAAACTACAGCCCCATCTTGCTTCTTCCATTCCCGGCCAAAGTCATCGAGAAAGCCGTCAACAACCAGCTCGCCACCTTCCTCGAAACCAACAAATCCCTCGACTCCTCACAATCCGGCTTCCGAGCCAAACACAGCACTGAGACCGCACTTATCGCAGCAACAGACGACATTCGAACTCTACTAGACAATGGAGACACAGTCGCCCTCATCCTCCTCGACCTCTCCGCTGCCTTCGACAGTCTGTCATAACACCCTTCTACAGCGCCTAAGAAACGTCGGAATCCAAGGAAAAGCATTGCAATGGATCACCTCGTTCCTCACCGGAAGAACCCAGAGAGTCTGCCTCCCACCATTCAAGTCAGAGGCCTCTGAAGTCATCTGCCAAAGAACAAAACAAAGGCCAATACTGGATACCCTTAAAAGGGGATAATTGTGGTCACCTTTATGAACAAAGCATAACGGTCCAGATTACGTCATAAGTCAAAAAAACTTTTTATTATTTTCTTTAATTTAACTTTCTTTTTAGTAAATGATTTCACAAATTAATTGTGCATGTATAAACAGTTCAAACGTTAGACATAACAACACAAAAAATCTTTTTACATATTTACAATTTACAATTTACACACATCCTCTCAAGCATTCATTCTGCATTCATCCAGTTGTACACACAAACAATAGAACACCTTTTGTCACAAAGTGCATTTGAAATGAACAATGAATGATAATCCCTATTTATGTTTAGAAAATGATTTCAATTAAATGTTTGGAACATTAATTCTTTTTAAGGAAAACCAAAACCTTATTCTAAAGAATTTAGTCATATGACAAAAGAGTTCAGTCACTCCTATTGAAGGTCAAAAGGTCGACGCGTTTCAAACCCCCAATTCTGGGGTTCTCATCAGGACCAAACTTTTTCTTATAAAGTCACTTAATGGCCATGCGTGTTTCTGTGGGACATTCGACAGGTACACAATGACGCTTTTTATGGTGGCGCAGAGTCTCCCGGTTAGCGGTGGCTCACGTTACATGTCCGCTTGAATTTGTAATTTCGCTCCGTATACTTGAATCGGTGGATTTATCTCTGGGCCGGGAAGCCGATAGTTTACACTGCTGCACTCAGGAAGCGGCAGTGTAAACTATCGGCTTCCCGGCCCAGAGATAAATGGCCATTAAGTGACTTTATAAGAAAAAGTTTGGTCCTGATGAGACATAGGGATTATCATTCATTGTTCATTTCAATTGCACTTTGTGACAAAAGGTGTTCTATTGTTTGTGTTGTTATGTCTAACGTTTGAACTGTTTATACATGCACAATTAATTTGTGAAATCATTTACTAAAAAGAAAGTTAAATTAAAGAAAATAATAAAAAGTTTTTTGACTTATGACGTAATCTGGACCGTTATGCTTTGCTCATAAAGGTGACCACAATTATCCCCTTTTAAGGGTATCCAGTATTGGCCTTTGTTTTGTTCTTTGGTATCTTTGGCTTAGCCTTGCTGGAAACAGCCAGAACCCTGTGTTGTTTTTTTCTGAAGTCATCTGCGGCGTGCCACAAGGATCGTCACTCAGCCCCACCCTCTTCAACGTTTACATGAGCCCCCTTGCGGCCATCGCTCGCCAACACAATCTCAACATCATCTCTTACGCTGACGACACTCAACTGATCCTTTCACTCACCAAAGACCCTAACACCGCCAAAACCAACTTACACGAAGGAATGAAAGAAGTAGCCGAGTGGATGAAGCACAGCCGTCTGAAACTGAACTCAGACAAAACTGAAGTACTCATCCTAGGCACCTCCCCCTCCGCCTGGGATGACTCTTGGTGGCCAGAGGCCCTTGGAAAAGCACCCATCCCGACAAACCACGCACGAAACCTGGGCGTCATCCTGGACTCCTCACTCTCGATGACCAGACAAGTCAACGCCGTTTCATCATCCTGCTTCAACATTCTTCGCATGCTCAAAAAAACATTTCGCTGGATCCCCACCGAAACTAGAAAAACGGTCACCCACGCACTAGTCACGAGCCGCCTGGACTATGGAAACACCCTATACGCCGGTACCACAGCTAAACTCCAGAAAAAACTCCAACGCATTCAGAGCGCTTCAGCCAGGCTCATACTAGGCATCCCGCGCAAAGAACACATCTCTGGTCACCTGAAAAACCTCCACTGGCTCCCCGTCAATAAGAGGATTACTTTCCGCCTCCTGACCCACGCTCACAAAGCACTTTACGACCTTGGACCCGAATGCCTCAACACACGACTCTCCTTCTACACCCCCCCCCGCCAGATGCGATCTTCCAACCAAGCCCTTGCTATCGTACCTCGCATCAACAAAACCACCATGGGAGGTAGATCCTTCTCCTACCTGGCAGCTAAGACCTGGAACTCACTTCCCACTCACCTTTGTCTCACTCAGAACCACCTAGCATTCAGAAAGCAACTTAAAACTTGGATATTCGACAAGTAGTTCCCCACCCTTCTTCAAGCGCCTGAGACCCTATGGGTATATAGTGCGCTATATAAATATTTTGACATGACTTGACTTGACTCGTTCCAAGGAATGCCGCTGCCGTCAGGCTCCGGCACCCCTACCTCTTCACTCAGGCTGCGCCTTTGCCTGCCTCTCCCTCCCGGGGGAGACAGCTGGGCATGCCGGTGCCCATGCAACCGCACCTCTCCACACCCCTCCAGCGACCCCTCCCGCCCCAGCGATTGGGCACCTTCCCCTGGCAGGCTCCCAAGAGATTGAGGGGTGCGTGAAGGTTGCCGGTCGGAGAGATGGGCATGCGGCTCCCACCCAGTCATCAGGTGCGGCTACCTGGTTGATCCTGCCAGTAGCATATGCTTGTCTCAAAGATTAAGCCATGCATGTGTAAGTACACACGGCAGTACAGTGGAACTGGGAATGGCTCATTAAATCAGTTATATTTCCTTTGATCGCTCTATCTGTTACTTGGATAACTGTGGTAATTCTAGAGCTAATACATGTCGACGAGCGCTGACCTCCTGGGATGCGTGCATTTATCATACCAAGACTAATCCGGGGCCGCCCGGCCGCTTTGGTGACTCTAGATAACCTCTGGCCGATCGCACATCCCTGGGGCGCTGAGGTGAGGACCGGGACTTTGGTCGGGCCTCTTCCCCCCCCAGGGAGGGCCTGACTGACGCGTGGGAGACCGGGGATGGGGGTGGCCCCTGTCCCCTGCCCCTCTCTGTGACGGAAACCAAGTTCACCCGGCACGATCCCCCCCTCAGGTGGGCGGAAACCGAATGGCAGTAAATCCTCGGGCTGGTACCACCCCTCCCTCGAAAGGCCCTGGTGCGGGCTGGGCCCTCCCGCATCCAAGTCCCGGCCTGTCCGGGTTCCAGGTGACCGAGGAGCGGCCCTTCTCATGCGGCGGTGCGGCCTGGAAGAGAAGGGGCGAGTACCTGTGGTGGAAGGCGTGCAGGATGGGGAGCCGCCTGGCTCTTCCCTTTCAGCTCCTCCGACCTGGGCAAAGGGTAGGGTGGGCTGATCGCCAGCCCACCCTACCCTTTGCCCAGGCCACCGGCACAGCTTGGGGCTGCCTGGCGACTGATGGCTGACGTGCAGGTGGAGCAACCCTCCCTCGGTGCCAGGTACCCGGTTCGACCCGGTCTTGTGCGGCCGGGCCGAGGGGTTTGAAGACTCATGTGGTTCTTCCTGTTTACCCTTGAAGGGACCGGCGGCCACGGGGCCGCTTGCTCCAGTCACACTGGGAGCCCCCTACCTTGCCCGTGGGCGGGTGGGGGGACTCCCAAGCTGAACGCCTGGCAATGTTTTTTTTCCCAACGGTGCAGTCCGACTCCCAGAGAGGAAGCCTTGAACGGGGTGCCCGGGCTGTCTTGCCCGCGGATGGACGGGGTTGCCTTCCTCCGGCTTCTCCTGCGCCCGCAGGTGGTTGATCGTTTTCAAAAACTTGCCTGTGACTCTTGGCGGTGGATCACTCGGTCCACGGTTCGACGAAGAACGCAGCTAGCTGCAAGAATTAGTGTGAATTTCAGGACACATTGATCATCGACACTTCGAACGCACCTTGCGGCCCCAGGTTCCTCCCGGGGTTATGCCTGTCTGAGGGTCGCTCGATCCTCAAACGCGACTGGGGCCATGGAGGTAGGCCATGGAGGTATGCCGCCGGCTCGCCTAGTCTCCGAGAAAGGGTTCTGGCGACCGGTCTGTCACAGGCCCATCCCAGGGTGCCTGCCTTCGTGCCGCGGGTGGCTGTCAGTGGTGTCCCACTGACTGCCCACGTGCACGCGCCTCGGGTGCCCAGCTTCGCGGTCGGCTTCTTGAGAAGGGCAAATCCCCTTCCAGATCGGATCCGGGGAAAGAGGGCGGGCGCTGCCGGGACGCCAGGCCCCTGCTCTGGCAGTGGCCTGGCCTGCCCCGGCAACCGCCTTCGACGCTCCAGCGGTATTCTTCCGACTATGACCTCGGATCAGACGTGGCGACCTGCAGAATTTAAGCATATTACTAAGCGGAGGAAAATAAACTAACCAGGATTCCCCCAGTAACGGCGAGTGAAGAGGGAAGAGCCCGGAGTCAGATCCCCACCCGGCGATGGGCGCGGGAAATTGGTCAACAGAAGACGACTCCCCGGCGCCGCTCAGGTGGCCCAAGTGTGATCGAGGCTCACTCTGCGGATGGTGTTAGGCCGGTAGCAGCCCCCGGCCGACATGTGGCCAACAGAAGACGACTCCCCGGTGCCGCTCAGGGGGACCAAGTGTGATCGAGGCTCACTCTGCGGATGGTGTTAGGCCGGTAGCAGCCCCCGGCGCGCCAGTATCGGGTCTTCTCGGAGTCGGGTTGCTTGGGAATACAGACCAAAACTCGATCTAAGGCTAAATACGGGCACGAGACCGATAGCCAAGTACCATGAGGGAAATTTGAAAAGACCTTTAAAGAGAGAGTTCAAGAGGTAAACAAGTGGGGTCCATGCAGTCTGCCCGGAGGATTCAAAATGGCAGGAAGGTCGGTGGCCCGGGAGTTCCAGATTCCCTCCGTGGACCAGCGCCCGGGGCCTACCCGGCCCCGCAGGTTGCATTTCCTCCGTGGTGGTGTGCCGCGACCGGCTCCGGGTCAGCTGGGAAGGCTTCGGGGTGGAAGGTGGCCCTCCGCTCCGGAGGACGGTGTTACAGCCCCCCTGGCAGCAGCTTCGCCATGTCCGTGGGGACGAGGGAGATTTGACTGCCTCCGTGCCCTCTCCTGGGCACCCCTCTGGGCGTGCCGGGGCGGTTGAAGGGGGACGGGCCCTTGCTCCCAGCACGACTGTCGACTGGGGCGGACTGTTCTCAGTGTGCCCCGACCGCATCGTCCATCGGGCGGAGAAGGCCACGCCAGGGGTCTGCGGTGATGTTGGTTACCCACCCGACCCATCTTGAAACACAGACCAAGGAGTCTAACACGTGCGTGAGTCAGAGGGCCGAGCGAAACCCTGTGGCGCAATGAAGGTGAGGGCCGGCGCACGCCGGCTGAGGTGGCATCCCGCCGCGCTTCCAGCGGTGGGCGCACCACCGGCCCGTCTCGCCCACTCCGTCGGCGAGGTGGAGCATGAGCGCGTGTGATAGGACACAAAATATGGTGAACTATGCCTGGGTACGGCAAAGCCAGAGGAAACTCTGGTGGAGGTCTGTAGCGTGGGCGCACCACCGGCACGTCTCGCCCGCTCTGTCAGCGAGGTGGAGCATGAGCGTGTGTGATAGGACACAAAAGATGGTGAACTATGCCTGGGTAGGGCGAAGCCAGAGGAAACTCTGGTGGCGGTCTGTAGCGGTCCTGAGGTGCAAATCGGTCATCCAACCTGGGTATAGGGGCGAAAGACTAATCAAACCATTTAGTAGCTGTTTCCCTCCCAAGTTTCCCTCAGGATAGCTGGCGCTCGGAGCCCCAGTTTTATCTGTTAAAGCGAATGATTAGAGGTCTTGGGGCTGAAACGATCTCAACCTATTCTCAAACTTTAAAAGGGTAAGAAGCCTTGCTCGCTGGTGTGGAGCTGGGCATAGAATGTGAGTGCCTAGTGGGCCACTTTTGGTAAGTAGAACTGGTGCTGCGGGATGAACCGAACGCCTGGTTAAGGCGCCAGATGCCGACGCTCATCAGACCCCAGAAAAGGTGTTGGTTGATATAGACAGCAGGACGGTGGCCATGGAAGTTGGAATCTGCTAAGGAGTGTGTAACAACTCACCAACCGAATCAACTAGCCCTTAAAATGGATGGTGCTGGAGCGTTGGGCCCATAACCGGCCGTCGCCGGTGCTGAGAGCCGCGGGGGCTAAGCCGCGATGAGTAGGAGGGCAGCTGCGGTGAACACGGAAGCCAGGGGTGAGGGCCCGGGTGGAGCCACTGCTGGTGCAGATCTTGGTGGTAGTAGCAAATATTCAAACGAGAACTTTGAAGGCCGAAGTGGAGAAGCGTTCCATGTGAACAGCAGTTGAACATGGGTCAGTCGGTCCTAAGAGATGGGCAAGCGCCGTTCGGAAGGGACGTGTGATGGCCTCTGTTGCCCTCAGCCGTTCAAAAGGAAGTCGGGTTCAGATCCCCAAACCCGGAGTGGCGGAGGCGGGTGCCCTTGCTGCGTGCAGTGCGGTAACGCAAACGATCCCGGAGAAGCCGGTGGGAGCCTCAGGGAGAGTTCTCTTTTCTTTGTGAAGGGCAGGGTGCCCTGGAATGGGTTCGCCCCGAGAGAGGGGCCCGAGCCTTGGAAAGCACTGAGGTTCCGGCGGCGTCCGGTGAGCTCTCGCTGCGCTGGTCCTTGAAAATCCGGGGGAGAAGGTGTAAATCTCGCACCGGGCCGTACCCATATCCGCAGCAGGTCTTCAAGGTGAACAGCCTCTGGCATGTTGGAACAATGTAGGTAAGAGAAGTCGGCAAGTCAGATCCGAAACTTTGGGATAAGGATTGGCTCTCAGGGCTGGCTCAGTCAGGCTAGAGAGTGAAGCGGGACTGGGCGCGCGCCGCGGCTGGACGAGGCGCCTCCCTCTGGGGCGGTGGCGACTCTGGATCGCCCCAGCTGCGGTGGTCGCCTCTCCCCGTGCCCCCTCCCAGGAGGCACGGGTCCGGCATTCTGCCTCGGCTGGCGCCTAGCAGCTGACTTAGAACTTTTGCGACCAGGGGAATATGACTGTTCAATTAAAACAAAGCATCGTGAAGGCCCGAGGCGGGTGTTGACGCAATGTGATTTCTGCCCAGTGCTCTGAAAGTCAAAGTGAAGAAATTCAATGAAGCGCGGGTAAACGGTGGGAGTAACTATGATACTTAGCAAGTAATCCAACCTCAAACTTCTGGATCAGCAAGCATAACAAAATAAAAGAAAACAGTACATAGCTGCGCTGATGTTAAGAGCAAATGTTTGATATACTAGGGAAACCATCAATAGGGGAAGGAACCGTAAATTTGCTACATGTAGGTATTGTAATGATGTTTGTGAAACCATTTCTCATATTTCAGGCGCATGTACTAAAACTAAGGACATTAGGATAAAAAGACATAACAAAATTCTGGAATTGCTCATTGATAGAGCAAAAAGGTGTGGTTGGATGGCATATAGGGAACCTCATGTTACGAATAATCAAGGAGAACTACAAAAACCAGATGTAGTGTTTACCAAAAATGGTACAGCTGTAGTGATTGATGTTTCAATTCGTTATGAAAACTCTCAGAATTCCCTTGAATTAGCGTGTGAGAGTAAAGTGAAATACTATCAGGATCTGTCACAGCAAATCAAAGATCTCACAAAATGCAACACTAAAATTTCATGGCTTTATCATTGGATGTCGTGGTATTTGGCCTCAATGTAATGATGTTGTTCTTGATGATTTAGGTCTGCAAATGTCATTCCCATTCAAGAAAAATGTTTCCCTGACTACTTTAATGGACACTCTTAAAATGTGCCAAGTATTCATGGACAATTGAGTATCAAGCTTATACAGAGATGTACACTTTCTTGCAGCACACATGTCACCCTTTTAAAGCATATTGTTTTAACATATAGGTTTATAGTTGACACAAGATTTAGTATAGATGAGAATTTTATAGATGTGCTTTTTCTAGTTAGATGTGAAATTTGTAGATGTGTATTTTTATAAATGTGTGCTTATAACAATTTAAATATAGTTGTGTACATCATACTTATTGAAATGTCTTGAATGATGAATAGATCTCAAATAATCTCATACACATATTTATCACACATTGATTATTGATGTCCTGCTAATCATATTTTAATTTCTCAGGACTGTTCGTAGACAATTATAAATTGTTGGAATAGTACTGCAGGGTGTACTATCTCTGGCCTATACGTGATCACAGTTCCAGTGAGGACAGCGTTCAGTGTGGCTGTACTCAGTAGTGAAAGATTATTGTATTGTTGGAAGCAAAACCGAATTGACGCTGATGGGCAGCATAATAACCCAGAATGAGCCACTGCGAGGTGGTACAGAAATAGACAAATGTCTCATCATCTAATTAGTGACACGCATGAATGGATGAACGCGATTCTCAGTGTCCCTACCTACTATCTAGCAAAACCACAGCCAAGGGAACGGGGGCAGGATCAGCAGGGAAAGAAGGCCTGTTGAGCTTGACTCTAGTCTGGCAATGTGAAGAGACATGAGCACTTCAAGAGCACTTAAAAGATGCTCGTCCTCCTCTTGCCTCTGACTTGGACTCGAGCATCTCCAACCTTAATGACTGGTTGGGTGAGGCAATCGAGTCGGTGGCCCCTCTTAGGCCAATTAAAACATTCAGGTCCTCACCCGCAGCCCCCTGCTACTCGCACGAACTGAGACAGAAAAAATCTGCCTGTAAAGTTCTGGAGAGGCGCTGGAGACTAGGATACTCAACAGAAAGTAAACTTGAGTATCATACTGCCCTGAAAGAGTATCGGAAGCTGATAATAAAGCAAAAAAGAAGCTTTCTACCTGACAAAATTGATAAGGCCAGCAATGCCCCCAGAGAAATGTTTTCAATTGTAAGATCGTTTACCGACCCCCAAGCTCTAAATCGACACCAGCCAGTTTCTCAAACACTCTGTACTCAGCTTTCCGAATTTTTTGAGGAGAAAATCGCCCTCATATATGCTTCTTTTCTACCCAGGGACAGTCCTGGTACTAAGGAGTTAGAGATGGATCACAACTCCTCAGGTCCAGTTTTTACTGAATTCTGAATTCTCTGAATTCTCGGAAATATCGGAAGATACCTCCCTGAGGAAATTACTCAGATGCAAGTCAGGATCCCCTAGGGATCCCTGGCCGGCAAAACAATACAAAGCGTTAGCAGCCTTTTTGAACCCCCTTCTCAATCCCATATGGAATGCCTCCCTGAGCTCTGGCATTTATCCGGATTCATGGAAACATGCATACCTTGTCCTGATCCTAAAGAAAGCCAATGCTGATCCAGAGAACCCGATGAACTATAGGCCAATTTCTCTCCTTCCAGCTCCAGCCAAGATTTTGGAAAGACTAGCTCACCAGCAAATCGCTAGCTTTATTGAGAACCATGCTCTCTTCCACGACTCACAACATGGCTTTCATCCAGGTTACAGCACAGAGTCAGCCTTAATAGAAATGGCGGACTCTGTGGGCTGGACACGTGACCGGGGTTCGAGGGCGGTGTTGGTGCTGCTGGATTTATCTGCAGCATTCGACACCGTCTCTCATCCCATCCTGCTGAACAGACTGAGCACCTATCCTCAAATGGATAGGCTCGTTCCTATCGGACCGAAAGCAACAGGTCCATACCCCTCCCTTTACTTCCTCAGTCAGGCCACTTAAATGGGGTGTGCCTCAGGGCTCCTCATTAAGCCCCCTCCTATTTAATGTGTACTTTACCCCTCTAGCTGAAATGATTTCCCACTCGGGCATTAAAACAACATCTTATGCCGATGACATTCAGCTGCTCTTTACCTTTGATGAGCCAAACCCCTCACTTTTGACCCTCTGAAAACTTGCCTAAGTAACATCGCCAAATGGATGGACCTTAATTTCCTCAGATTGAATGCAAATAAAACTGAGGTGCTCTTTTTCAACCAACCATCCCCATTAAATTCCAATCTCTGGTGGCCGGAGGACCTGAGCCAGGCTCCTATCCCGAAAGAATCGGTCAGAAACCTGGGGGTCCGATGGGACTCCCAGTTATCTTTGGAAGTCAGGTCCAAACTAAGTATGGGCGAATTTTGCGAATCTGGCGTTCGCGAATTTTGCGAATTTGCGAACTCGCAATCCGCAAAATCCGCGAATTCTCGCGAATTTGCGGATTTTTTTTTTGTGTTCGCAAGGATTCCTGCCAGTTCGCAAGGATTTCTGCCAGTTCGCGAGGGTTTTGTACCAGTTCGCAATTGCAAACTAACATGTCGGCTCGCAACGGTCACGATTATGTTGTTTCTACATCTGGTTCATCATCACAGGTTCCCAGAACCCTCTGTTTCACCCCTGCCACCCTCTGTTTTACCCATGCCATCCTCTGGTGCATCAATGCCACCCTCTGGTTCATCATCACTGTAGATTATGGGGGGGAAAAGCAAGCACACCTGCCTGCTTCAACTGACATGAATTAATTTGGGGTTGATTTATTAATGTGTCACTGTTTTAAAATTCCAGTCTGGCACCTGCTTCCTTATCTGTAATTTGCTTTCTGTTGCAGTGCAATTTTTTTTCCAGGACCTTTGTGGCCTACTTGTAGCTATTCTATGAGCCTGCTGTGAGGGTCAGAGCAGGGTCATATAATTGTTGCAACTTGCAACTGAACTCTGGAGGGGCCCTTGTCAGGAAGCACTACAGGGAATGGTTACTAATGATGAGTTTGAACTTTTGAACCTGCTGAATGCTTTTTTTGTGTTCGCAAGGATTTCTGCCAGTTCGCAAGGATTTCTGCCAGTTCGCAAGGGTTTCGTACCAGTTCGCAATTGCGAACTTACATGTCGGCTCGCAACGGTCACGATTATGTTGTTTCTACGTCTGGTTCATCA
The DNA here is from genome assembly GCF_964263255.1 of Lissotriton vulgaris. Taxonomy (NCBI): domain Eukaryota; kingdom Metazoa; phylum Chordata; class Amphibia; order Caudata; family Salamandridae; genus Lissotriton; species Lissotriton vulgaris. The sequence goes on from NC_141694.1 coordinate 1,884,549,940, forward strand.
TCACAGGTTCCCAGAACCCTCTGTTTCACCCCTGCCACCCTCTGTTTTACCCATGCCATCCTCTGGTGCATCAATGCCACCCTCTGGTTCATCATCACTGTAGATTATGGGGGGGAAAAGCAAGCATACCTGCCTGCTTCAACTGACATGAATTAATTTGGGGTTGATTTATTAATGTGTCACTGTTTTAAAATTCCAGTCTGGCACCTGCTTCCTTATCTGTAATTTGCTTTCTGTTGCAGTGCAATTTTTTTTTCCAGGACCTTTGTGGCCTACTTGTAGCTATTCTATGAGCCTGCTGTGAGGGTCAGAGCAGGGTCATATAATTGTTGCAACTAGCAACTGAACTCTGGATGGGCCGTTGTCAGGAAGCACTACAGGGAATGGTTACTAATGATGAGTTTGAACTTTTGAACCTGCTGAATGCTTTTTTTTGTGTACGCAAGGATTTCTGCCAGTTCGCAAGGATTTCTGCCAGTTCGCAAGGGTTTTGTGTAAGTTCGCAATTGCGAACTTACACCGCACGCAGCAAAAAATCCGCTGCGTGCGAATTTGCGGATTTTGCGGGAAATTCGCGGATCTCGCGGATTGCGAATTTACCGAAAATCTGCAAAATCTGCGAGCGTAACGGATTTTCCGCCCATGCTTAGTCCAAACAGTATCTGCAGCATGTTTTTCTAAGATTAGAATTCTAAAAAAACTTATAAACTACCTACCCTGTCCAAACCGAAAAACGGTAGTGCATGTGCTTATAATCTCGCATCTGGATTATGCTAACGGACTATATTTGGGCCTATCAGCAGGGCTGTGCCAAAAATTACAGATGGTACAAAATGCAGCGGCGTGCCTGATCGGTGGTCTTCCCCGCAGGCAGCACATCTCTCCCTATCTTCGGGAATTGCACTGGCTTCCCGTGCCTAAAAGAATTGATTTTAAAGCAATAACGCTGGCCTACCGGACAACAAAAGGCAAAGGCCCAGCCCATTTGAGATCTATTCTTCGCCCTTACAGCAAGTCGAGAGCTCTTCGATCTAATTCCAAACTGCTTCTGGCTACTCCCCGATTTAAAAAAGCTCGATCGGGGGGCAAAACCTTTGAGGTATGCGCTACCCAAAGATGGAATAGGCTGCCTCTGAATCTTCGAATGAGTAAATCAGAACCTGAATTCCGCCGATCCTTAAAAACTTTCCTATTCTGCCTCTAGGCCTTTGCCTTGGACGACCGTTTTTACTCAATCATCAATCAGCACCTGGACACCCTGTTGGGGTAGCTGCGCGCTTTATAAAATACACTGATAATAATAATAATGAGAGGTGTAGGATAAGTGGGAGGCTTTCGCGCCGCCGGTGAAATACCACTACTCTTATCGTTTTTTCACTTACCCAGTGAGGCGGGAAGGCGAGCCCCATGGGGCTCTCGCTTCTGGCTCCAAGCGCCCGGTGCCTGCCCAGCACGACCTGCTCCGAGGACAGTGGCAGGTGGGGAGTTTGACTGGGGCGGTACACCTGTCAAACGATAATGCAGGTTTCCTAAGGCGAGCTCAGGGAGGACAGAAACCTGCCGCAGAGCAGAAGGGCAAAAGCTCGCTTGATTTCGATTTTCAGTATAAATACAGACCGTGAAAGCGGGGCATCACGATCCTTATGACTTTTTGGGTTTCAAGCAGGAGGTGTCAGAAAAGTTACCACAGGGATAACTGACTTGTGGCAGCCAAGCGTTCATAGCGACGTCGCTTTTTGATCCTTTGATGTTAGCTCTTCCTATCATTGTGAAGCAGAATTCAACAAGCGTTGGATTGTTCACCCACCAATAGGGAACGTGAGCTGGGTTTAGACCGTCGTGAGACAGGTTAGTTTTACCCCACTGATGATGTGTTGTTTCAATACTAATCCTGCTCAGTACAAGAGGAACCGCAGGTGAAGCTACCATCTGTGAGATTATGACTGAACGCTTCTAATTTAGAATGCCCCCTGAACAGTAACAATACCACAGTGCCGTGGAGCCTCGGTTGGCCTGGAATAGCCGGCCTTTCTCGGAGGGGGGGGGTGCGTAGAGCGTGGACGGAAGGGGGCGCCTCCATTGCCCTTAGTGTACTGCATGTTTGTAGGGCACCCGGTGCTAAATCATTTGTTGTCATCAGTTGTTGTCAGGGTTTCGTAAGTAGCATAGCAGCTAGCTCGCTGCGATCTATTGAACGTCATCCTCTGAGCCAAGCTTTTGTCTCTCCGTGCGTGGGTGCCTGCGGACGCCCTCCTCCACCACACCCAGGGGTGGGTCCCTCTGCCGCGGGGCCGGTGAGAGGAACGCGGAGGGGGTAACGCGGGCCAGTGGGAGGCCGCCTCCACCACATGCCCTCCGGCACAGGGGCCTTCCCCTCCTGTCCCTGCCTCACCGTGGTGCGGGGATGGAGGCCATCATCCCTTGCGGGTCGGCAGGATGACCAGATGGCCTGGGCCGACTGGGCCTTCCCTTCCCGCTGCTCGCGGGTAAGTCAGGCAGGGGGGCAAGCAGCAGCCAGCCAGGGGAAGGAGCCTCCCGAGTGGCTGCCTCAGTGCGCCCAGTGAACCTCGCTGGACTGCAAGGGTGACTGTGTACGGCACCCTCCCAGGCCACCTGGGCACTGGGCGGTCCCGAGCCATCTGGTTGCCTGGCTGCATAACTAGATGGCCCTGCAGGGCGGGCGACCAGATGGCCCTGCAGGGCAGGCGACTAGATGGCTCTATGGTCGGGGCTACCAGTTGGCCTGCGGGCAGGGCGACCAGATGGCCCTGTGGGCTGGTGGCTGGGCTAACTTTAACTTTTACCCCTCCCCAAAGTTCTGTAAGCCCCCACTACAAGGGGATCGAGCTGCATCCCAGGGTCCCAGGCTGCGGGAGCCCCCATCCTGAAAGCCAGCCGAGGATCTGGGCGCTGGTGACGGGGGTCCACTGGGGCCCGGGGAGGTTCTCCCCAGCCTGGCTAGGGTTCAGAAGCTAGGACCGGGCCCGGGGCTCGCGCTGCATCCCAGGCTGCGGGAGCCCCCCATCCTGGAAGCCAGCTGAGGGTCCGTGCAATGTGATGGGGTCTTCAGGGGCTCAGGGAGGCTCTCCCCGGCCTGGCTAGGGTTCAGAATCTGGGACCCGGCCTGGGGCTCGTGCTGCGTCCCAGGGTCCTAGGCTGTGGGAGACACCTGTCCTGAATTCCAGCCGAGGATCTGCGTGCACTGGTGATGGGGGTCCGCAGGGGCACAGGATGGCTCTCCCCAGCCTGGCTAGGCTTTGAAAGCTAGGACCAGGCCTGGTTCCAGGGTCCCAGGCTGCGGGATCCCCCTGTCCTAGGAGCCAGCTGAAGGTCCGGGTGCTGGTGGCGGGGGTCCACCGGGGCCCGGAGAGGCTCTCCCCAGCCAGGCTAGGTTTCAGAAGCTGGGACCGGGCCCGGGGCTTGTGCTGCGTCCGGTGGGCCCTGAGGTGCAGGAGGCCTCCGTCCTGCAAGCCAGCCGAGGGTCCGGGCGCTGGGGAAGGGGGTCCACTGGGGCTCAGGGAGGCTCTCCCCGGCCTGGCTAGGTTCGAAAACTGGGACCGGGCCCGGGGCTAGTGCTCCGTGCGGTGGGCCCCTGGGTGCGGGAGGAGCCCCCATCCTGCAAGCCAGCCAAGGGTCCGGGCACTGGGGACGGGGATCCACTGGGGCCCGGGGAGGCTCTCCCCAGCCTGGCTAGGGTACGGAAGCTGGGACCGGGCCCGAGGCTCGTGCTGCATCCACTGGGGCCCGAGGAGGCTCTCCCCGGCCTGGCTGCTTTCAGAAACAGAGACTGGGCCGAGGAGCAGGGGTGGCTGGTTGTTAGACCTGGCATCATTGGCATGAGTCTCTCCTCCATTTAATCTGTTTGCCTCCTCTGTTTACGATGTTTTTGCTGGAATATTGCTTTGGGCACCGTGCCGCTGCTGATCAGTGCCACAGTGCAAGTGCTCCCGATGTTAAATGTATGCATTGATTGGATTACATGTTTGGCTTATTTGGTTTACTGTCAGTCCCTAGTAGCGTGCACTCGGATTGCCAGGGCGTGTAAATACAAATCCTGCTAGTGGGCTTGCAGCACTGATTGAGCCACCCACAGAAGCGGCCTCGTAAAAGTATGTCTAAGGTCTGCCATTGCAAAACCTGCGTGCAGTCTGGTACTGTCATGCGGACTGCGCAAGTGCACCTACTTGCCAGCCCCCCAGCCTTCCTTTAACTTCATATCAGTCACCCCTATGGTAGGCCAGAGGTCAGGGTGCATTGTAAGGATAAGGTAGGACAAGCCCTGATGTGTGTGACATGTCCTAATAGTTATGTTATGTTATGTTACATTTTCTTGTATAGCGCGACGGCTGCCCCAGTGAAGGGGCGTCCCGGCGCTGGACTAGACAGGAGAAGGCACAACATACAGATAGGCTAACAGGTCAACTTATCAGAACAGGTGGGTTTTCAGTGCCTTTCTAAAGGCCAGAAGATCATTTATATTTCGGATCCACAGAGGCAGTGCGTTCCATAGTTTGGCAGCCATGTATTGAAAGGAACGTCCTCCAATGCGTGCGAGTCTAACACGAGGAATCGTGACTCGATTTTTTCCTTCTGATCTAAGGGCTCTATTGGGAGTATACCGTGTTATCAAATGGCATAGCATGGGGGGAGAAGATTTTTTCAGTATCTTAAAGGTCAAACACAAGGCTTTGAAGCTAATTCTCTTTTCCACAGGTAACCAGTGCAGTTTCATCAGGGTCTTGGTTACAGACTCTAACGGGGGAAGTCCTGTAATGGCCTGTGCTGCTGCATTTTGAACATGCTGTAGACGTTTTTTTTCTGCTTGATTGGCTCCCAAAAGTAGGGAGTTAGCATAGTCTAAGCGGGAGAGGATAGTGGCTTGGATAATTACCTGACGTGTGGAGGGGTCAAAGAATTTTAATATTGGTCGTAAGTTACGTAGGATACCAAAGCTTGTGGCAGCTACTTTTTTTGTGTGGTCGACAAAACTCAAGGTTGAGTCGAACCACACCCCCAAGTTTTTTACCTCTGCTTTGGGGTTGGGGGGGGGCAAGAATATCGGGCCACCAATCTTTCCCCCATGCTTCGGCCTTTTTTCCTACAATTAACACCTCCGTTTTGTCAGCGTTAAGTTGTAAATAATTGGCCGTCAGCCACTCAGTTACTGCGGTAAGGCCATGCTTGAAATTCAGAGCTCCTACTTCGTTGTCATCACTCAATGTTAACACCAACTGAGTATCGTCGGCGTATGAGACGATGGATAGGTCCCACTCCTTGGCGACCTCAGTTAGTGGTTGAACATATAAATTAAAGAGTGTCGAACTAAGCGCTGATCCCTGAGGTACTCCTTGCATTATATTTCCTTTTTTTTTAGACAAATGGAGGGGTAGCTACCTGAAAGGAACTGTCCGACAGAAAAGCTTTAAACCAGGCCAGAGCTGCATTCTTCACCCCAACTGCCTCCAGTCTGTACAGAAGCACCTCATGGGAGACCGTATCGAAAGCAGCGCTGAGGTCGAGCTGAATCAGCGCTGCCGTTTGACCGGAGTCTCTGATGGATCTGAGATGTTCTGCAACACTAAGAAGTGCGGTCTCCGTGCTGTGATCTGCACGGAAACCATGCTGGGAGGCGACCAAGATGTTATTGGTATAGAGGTGTGCCGTAAGAATAGTATGTACGTAGGACTCAGTGATCTTAGCAGGCCATGGTAGCAACGATATCGGTCTGTAATTATCCGGCTTCGTTGGATCTAATTTGGGGTTTTTGATTATGGGATTTACCCATGCCTGCTTCCATTTCCTGGGAATTTCTGATGTGGTTAATGATGTATTGATTATGCCTCTTAGTGGTTCCAGTGCTATGGCATCTACTTTCCTGAATTGCTCAGGTTTTAAAGGGTCGAGAGGAGAACCAGATTTAACTTTTTGACAGAATTTGTCAAAGACCTCCTGACTAAGCTCCGGGATGCTAGTGAGTTCTGATATAATTTCTATTTTAGAAGGGCTGAGCGTGGGCTTTGCGGGAAAAAGATTTTTTCAATTTTTTCCACGAAGAACAGGGCTAATTCATCGCAGAACATCTGTGATGTTGGAATGCTAACTTCTGCCTTTTTTGTGCTAAGATCTTTCAAGATTTTAAAAATAATTTTGGAGGGATTAGAACTTACGTTAATTTCGGTGGCATAGAAAATTGCACGGGTTTTGCAGATCTGCCTGTGATACTTTTTCTGAATTGTACTATAGTGAACTTTTAGGTCGGGGTCATAACGTTTCCTCCATTTACGTTCAGCTATTTTACAGCTTTTTTTCAAAGTTAATAGCTCTTCGTCGAACCAGGGACTTGATTCCTTGGTGCGAACTTGAGTCCAGGAGGTAGGAATCAGTATATCGAGAGCCTGAGTTATCCAGTTACAGTAGTGTTCGTAACATAAGTTAGTATCGTCAAGGTGGGGTAACGGAAGTATTTTTAGCAGATTAGTAAAATCTTCTGACCGTAACTTCCTCCAGGGCCTCTTATGGATCTTGTGTATTGGCCTGGGCTGAGGTTTGGCCTGGTTGGGGATGGACATAATAGTTAGCATGTGGTCCGTCCATGTCATAGGTATAGGCACGGACACCACAGCTTCTTCTATGTTGGTAAAAATGGGGTCTAGGAGATGACCTCCAGTATGCGTTGCTCCCTGGACCATCTGTCTCAGTTGAAACCCTGCTAGATCTGCAAGCAGATTAGTTATTTTAGTCTCATTGTTGCAGTCGAAATGTATGTTCAGGTCTCCAAGAATATTGAAATTCGCTGTTCCGGCTGCTAGTGAGCAGACTGTTTCTAATAGTGCCTTTACAAAGTTACTTTCACTTCCCGGCGGTCGGTAGATTAGAATTCCTGAAAAGGATAGGTGAGCGTTTATTTTAATATTGTAGCAAGCGCTTTCGCAGCCTGCAATTTGTAATTTAATGAATGTGCACTCAAAAGAAGATCTGGTCATTACCGCTATCCCCCCTCCTCTAGTTTGTCTGTTTAGGGAGTGGATAGTATACCCTGTAGGGGTAGCAAGGTTGGCTACTGTAGTTATGTCATCTTGCATCCAGGTCTCAATAATGAATAAGATATCGAGAGAGTGGTCGATGACTAGGTCATGTATTTGTGAGTGGTGTTTACCAAGGGATCTTACATTCAGTTGTGCAACTCGTACTGAGTTACCTACTGTTGTAGTCTGAGGACGTTGGGAGGGGGGTGTATGTGTGAGTACATATCCACAAGCACAGCGACTGCCACTCTGCAATAGGTGAGGGTCAGTTTGCCTACAGGTCGGTTGTATCGAATTAAAGCCCATCAGCTGTGCCTGAGTGTAGACAAGCTTAGTTACCTCTGTTTGGCCAGGGTCCCTGGCGAATGGCGACATCCTGGCACTGACGGGCGCAGACGGCCCTCTCTTAGGCGCGTCTTTGGTGCACCCTTTGTGCGCCCGCTGCGCTCGTCCGCTGCGCTCCTCGCCCTTGCCGGTAAATATAGTGCCGGCTGGTTAAGTTGAGTCAGAGCAACTAGACCGCTCACCCAACCAAGATGGCGGTTAAGGATAGGCCTATCAGGAAGTGAGTGACTCAGAAAGATCGGGCTGTCCCCGAAGTCTCCCTCCACTTCAAACAGTCAGCTGCTGACTGGCGGTGGAACGAGGAGTCTGCGGGTGCCGAGTCGACTCGGAAATCGGGTGTATGCAGTAATAAAACAAAGCAGTAACCACAACACAGGTATGATTAAAATCTATACACATAATAGTAAATTACAGCCATCTTCGTTTTTCACTATTGTAAGGCTACCTGCTCTCCATAGGTTAGAATGGGCTGACGGAATTATTACACAATATAATCCTAGCGGGCTCAGAGAGCATAGTACAATGTCGAGTTTGGTATCCCTGAACTCAGAATTTAATAATGCAACCTGTAGGGTGGATGGTTTTTAGATTCTGTGTTTGGAACTAGCCCTTTTAGAAAGTGGCTAGTTCCTTGTCTAACTGTCTACCGGTCTCTGCTGGTTTGGTGTGCGTGACAGGAGCTGGGTGGCTCCAGAGGTCTGAATGAGTCAGTATGGGGCGAATGAGACATTTGCACTTTGAGTGAGGGGAGAGTAGTTCCTGATAGCCTGCTCTGCCTGACACAATACTGGCTCCACCTCCTGCCGGGGGGTTGGATGGCCCTGTACCTGCCAGTGAAAATACTGGCCCCGCCTCCTGCTGGGCGGCTGAAGACTCTGCCCCGCTCAGTGAATAGGCCAGGTGCCTCGGCCTGGCAACACCCACAACAAACCCAGGATGGGGGAAATCTCCCAGCACAGACAAAGGGATCAAAGCAGAAAAGGGGTATAAGAGAAGGACCCCTGAAAAAAAGAACTTAGATCACTTCTGACAAGGAAACCTGTACCAAGGACAAGAAGCCTGCTGATCCAATGACTTGCCTACCCCTTCTGCTAGTGTGCTGTTTGCTGGGGGGAATCCTGCATTGCTTCTTTATTTTTGCCAATGAACAAGGAGAGAGGAACTGAGTGTATACTCTCGAACTTTGCCGAGAAGATCTCCAAGGGCTGGAAGAGTGCCAGCCTCCTGTTGAAGTCACAGGGCTAAAGGACTTCACCATCTGCTAAAAGTGCCTGTTGCTGGAACGTGGAAGTCCAGCACCTCTAAAGAAACCAGAAATCTCGACGTTGATGGACGCAGCTGAATCCAGCTCGACATCGTCAGTGAAGCTCCAGTGTCCCGCACCTTCGACGCCGGCCGCCGGGCCCGATCGACGCCAGTAGCGACGCTGCTACCGATCACCTCGACAACGAAGCCCTCTCGAAGCCGTGAGCGCTGCTCACTCTTGCAACGACGACATCAACGCTGCCGCTGTATCCTGCTTCGCTACCGTGAGCGCTGCTCCAGTCCGACACCTCTTGACACCGAGGATCATCATGCGCTTCATTTTCAAATGTACTGTGTTGGAGGGGTCTGTCTCGACTTCGAGCTCGACGTAGCGCTCCTCGCGGTCGACACCGAACCTTTGGAATAACTTTGCTTCGACGGCGTGTGACTACTGCGGGGGTTACCTTGTTGCCAAGAACTGTGCTTTAAAGAAGAAGAGTTGCTTTTGTTGCTAAAGACTGTTTACTAAGAAGAAACTTCGCTTGAACTATTATTTTTCCTTCCAAGAGTATTTATTAAGATTGTTGTATATTTTTGTCGTTATTTGGTCTTGTGCTAAGCCTTATATAAACATCCGTATTTTTATAATACCACTGTGTAGGGTCCATTTGAGTGTATTCACTTTATTACTGTATATGGTCATAAATGCTTAGATAAGCCTGTCTGCCCTGCCAAGCTACCAAGGGGGTGAGCAGGGGTTATCTGAGTGTGTGCAAGGGGTGAGGTGGGCACCCCTTGCCCTGACTAGAGGAGGTGGGTCCCTATTTGTCAGAAGTGTATACCTCTGCTAACTAGCGACCACCGATTCTAACACTGGCTTTATCCACTAGGCTGGCAGAGCTTAGTTTTCTGCCAACCCCTAATTGTTACCTATAATGGAAGAATATATGTTTGTTTCACAAATGCCTGCATAAAACTTTCCCAGCCTCTAAGAGTTTTCCACCGTGTTAGATTCTAGGGGCGTCTGATGCCAAAGAGTAGGTCATACATTTTAGATCCTTTGCTGAGTTGTCCTTTGTGAACAAAGTCTCCTTTCTTATTAGATGAGGCAGTGTATTTTTCTCGTGACATTTTATTCAACAACAGTTCAACCAAAGGGTCTGAGGACGGTAAAAATGATTTAGTGGATGGTGGCTGTGGTGTTTCAGAGTCTGAAGTATATACAGTCAGCTTATTTTCTCCTCCGACCCTTATCAAAATTAGCTGAAAAAGGTCTGTGAACTGTTGAGTATAACCTGGCTTTGATGTGGGTTGTTAAATCTATATGGTTTAGTATGTTTTTCATTTCAGCATCCAGCTGCTATGTCTTGTTTTTCCTTAAGGCCCAGTCTTACCGTGTAACGGACCCAAAATGTTCCAACTGATGTCAGGATATCAAACACATCTTCTGTGTGCTTCACAAGTTTCCACCAAATAAGACTGCTTAAAGTGCTATATCACATGTATCCTTTGAATCTTGTTAACTTTCTCTAAGGCTCCTGTACCTCTATTCTATACCCAGTACTTGTGATTGCCCGTTCCATATCAATATGTGTTCATTTGCTGGCCTGCTTGCTTTTAGCACATGTCCTTCCTGGTGGGTACACTAGACGTTTAACTAGACAGAAGTACTCACTGTGGTCATTAAAATCTTAATAAATGATGTATGCAAGTCCTAGCAGGCATTGTTTCATCCTGTTTATATAAGGATACAGACTTGTGTAATCATAGTAGTGTATTTGTTTACTACCAATGCAGACTTATTACCATTATTACAACCCCCCAAGCAAAGCATCAAAGGGCTCATTAGGCTCCGGCAATTCCTTGCTTCTGGTAAAACACATAAGCTCTTCTTTTGATCTTACAATACTTAGCCGCACATGCTCCCACAAGGATCTCATAACAACACCATGGTTCTTGTTATAATGTGCCTTTAACTAGGTCCAGAGGTACAGTTGCTCAAAGAGACTACCCAGCAGACTACTATACTCATGTACGTCATAGCAGTGGGAACAGCCATAATAAAAACACCTGTTTTATTCAAAAGTGGTCAGCACACTGTTAACTATAGCATATCGATCTAGGAAATACAGCCCCACCTGATATTCACCACCGTTGACTTTGTGACTCAGGTCTGGTGTACAACTGTCTGACTGAAACATTTTACAGTGCATGTCACACTGGAGATTACACTTTGTGTTATAAATATGGTCACTATGTGGACACACATATTTCACATATATATTTATTACGTGATTGAAATGCTTGCCATGGTGTACAACAAACACCGTCTTAGTTCTTAAATGTTGTCTAGACATGATGTACAGCCACAGCCCGCTATATTAGAGAACTTTAATGGTCACATCAAAGTAACTTTCAAACAAACCCAGTTCACCCAAGTCTTCCATAAGATTGTGGGATAACTCCAGATCAACATGAGTTTTTAAGGCCATAGACACTTACGCGTGTTTGTTATGCAACTATCTGAAAGCAGCCCTATAATACTTGCTGTCAAAAAGATGTTGTTCTCAGCATGCTTACAACTGAGTAATAAAAACAGCATATGTTTTTCTCGAGATTTTACTGTCCAAGGTACTCTTTAATTTTTTGGACACACCACCTGCTCTCCCGCGAATGTTGAGGGATATTATTGTGAAGATACCAGGGCTGTGATTACCGCTTTACTTTGTAAAAGTTTTGCAATGCTTTCCACAATTCTATTGCATCAAATAAATATGTTTGTGAAAGTCTTAGGACTATTTAGAACTTGTCTGCTGAAAGAGTTGGAAAAAACATTCAGGCCTAAATTTTGTGAAAGAAATTCTATATGTGCTTGTTTAGTTTAATAAATATCTTCTAATCTTTGTTCTGTAGATCTTATTCACTCGAGTTAATAAAACAACTTTTTCACAAAACTCTGTAGCATGAAATGTCCTGCACATTTCTCTGCTACATTCTTATACTTTAAACAAATATGTCTAAAGAGACTGAAAATGAAGGGACAGGCAGTTATGCTGGCCTCAGCACTGGGGTGTTCAAGGAAGACTCATGGGCAGTCTTTTTTATGTGTCTCGTAAAGTTTAACATTAAACAAGTATGGTTGGTCTCTAGAACAGGATAGTTCTTTGAGGCAGTGCCCTTTGCCATGACAACATCTTTTGGCTTGGGTAACACAATTGTTTTGACATACCTTCCACTTTTTGGTTTGGAAGCTGGTGAGCAATTGCATTTAGAGAATGTTCGGTGTTACTAAGCTCCTGAACTTGTACAGACTTCCAGCCTGATACTATTAAAGAGTGAGGGCTGTGTCTGTGAACTTTGTTTTTTGAAAAAAATTACTATTACGTACTCTTATTGTTAAATTTACTAGCATAAATAGAAAGCATGCCTGTATTTATACCCTCACAAGTATGCACACATACACTCTCACACACCTCCATATATCACATTCTTTCATATTCACATTTGCCTTTCCTTTAATAAAGGAAATTGATCATACCTGCCAAGCAGTTCTTGCCATTAAAGAATATGTTTAGATTTGTAGCATAAACAGTTAATAGTTTTAGGGGACATACATTTCTTTCCTACACAGCTTTGGGTGTTGGTGTTTGTTCCTTTTTGAGAACGTGGCGATGATGAGAAAGTAAAAAAGTTGGTGGGCACCTGCCAATTGCTCCTTGGCTTACCAGAGGCTCTTACTAAACACACATTTTTTATTCTCACACTTATAAGAATCACCTTTAGGACATGACCTACTTTTACCTTTAAATACACACCCATGTGGGTTAATAAGTTGGTACTAGACCCTCCCCCGAATTAAAAAGAAGAACCCCTTAAATTCTGAGTTGATGTGTGATATACAACAAGGGCTTTTTTGTATATGATAAAATAATTTGTGCCTATTTAAAAAAAAAATATATCCCCCAGATATGCCTTGGGCTGCTTGGACCCATTCCCCAAGCCATTTCTGCCAATGAAGACCCCATCTCCTGGGACCTGATTTAGATAATATGGGGAGGGGACATACAGCCCACTCCCGAGACATATTCGGCTGAAGGGACTTCCTCCCCCGGGGTCCAAATTATTTAATAAAAAGAGGGGGCTGTGCGCCCTGTTCCCTGAGTCATATTCCTCATTCTCTGGGGACTGAAGTATATTTTAATCGCGAGGAGGCCACTACACTCTTACAGGCAGGGAATTAGATCAATAGATTTCTCTCGGGGAAGCCAGAGTGACTGCTGCCCTTCACCTATTCAGAATCGGTTGACAGAGGAGAGGACTTCACTGGGGAGCTCCGCCACATCAATGCAAGTAAACATTGCAGCTGTCTCCAATTTCATTTATACGTATTTTTGCACTTTTATATAGCGCAAACCTGAGCCAAAGTATTGCAATGCTTTACATGATACCCAGCTGCATAAAAGAAAGATGCATTCTGCTTTTTTAAGACACAGGTAGATTAAGTGATTTGCCCAGAATCACAGAAAGTTGAGCAGACGCCGAGACTCCAACCAGGTTCCCACTTCCAAAGTCTGCCAAACGCCACACCCTCTCCAAAAGACCCCGGCTCGTATGTAAATGTTGTGTAACCATGAGCTGCTCGAGGGTTGTTCAAAGGGGCTTTTGGACACTCTTAAGATGCGACTATTCCCACTGAAATGCACCCACTCTAAGATGGCCGCTAACAATGCCTTAAATCTTCAGGCAGTTGCACATTTATTGTTCTAGTTCAAGTAGTTCATGCTAACCGTGCCACTACTTGAAATCTATTATTCTTTTGAGCGCGCACGGCAGCAGGGCGAGGCAAGCGCAGCAGGGGGAGGAGGGGAGCCTGGCGATTCACTTGCGGGAGCGATAATGGCCGCGTTCGCTCCACAAATAAATTGCCACACGAGCACGTGCTGCCTTTGAGTGCAATGGCACGCAGGCACGTTATTGGCTGAAAAGCGAGTACAATCACAAAAGGTATTTTTGCCTTGCAGCGCATGCGAGACCTAAAAAGGCCTGGGTAGGGAGTCCCCAGGACCTAAGGAGGTTTGAGGAAGGTGCCACATGGCTTCTTGTCCCTTTAAAATACATAATGCACTGGGGGGTTAAGCCCTCAGGGCCTAAGGATGCTCATGGAGGGGTGGCACATGAGTTCCCGTCCATATTTTATTGCTTTGGCCCTGGGAAAAGGGATCCTCTTGGCCTCTTAAGGCTCAGGGAGGGGGACCACATGACACTCCTCCCATTTATAAAAAAATATATAATTGGCATCAGTTATAGGGTTCTCTAGCCTAATAAGTATTGGGGAGGGAGGCTGCCTGCGCTCCTCCCACAAAATTGTGGCCC